>NW_026918279.1:1370000-1375000 GCF_032062105.1 Saccostrea cuccullata
TCTCAGAACATGTATTTGTATTACTATTTAAGAATTTATATTATTTGCATTAAACAATTGCTGTTCAAACAGATGCTCAATTTCTAATTCTGGAAATCAGAAAATACCTGCTCAGGTGCACGCACATTATCTGTAAAAGGGAAAGTTTTTCTTCCTTCAACAGTTAAACAATGGAATATCTTGCTAGACTATATTAAAAATGATCAAAGAATATCTTCAAGAGTTTTCTGAAATTCTACTTTTGTAAAATATTTATTTATATACGATATGAATTTTATCATTTTGATGTATGAAAAAATAATATAGTACTTTGTCGGATAAGGAATAATGTTGGTAATTTAGTGGCAGATTTATTATAACCAATGCTTATCAGAAACTCCAATTTAATGTGTGAATCTCCAATGAGTACTGACTATGTTGAAGATGCTTATCATTACATTTTTGTATGCCTAAGATAAACAAGTCTAAAAGATATACCGGTACTTTTTCGATCAATACACCATATTACATGTTAAAATTGTGATCATCTCTCTTAAGGTGGAATGCCACACCAACTTTTTATTTCATAGATCTTTGAGTCATCCTTTTTAAACAATGGTTTCAGTATTGAAAGGCCGACATTTGCTCTTAATTATTTTATATTAATTTTTTGTATTTTTTCAAAGAAAATGAAATAAATTATTTATATCCAAATAAAGTGTTTTCGAGTTAAAAGTTTGCTGTAAATGAATGCATCATATGAAAATCTAATAAAATATGTAAAGAAAGGCTGGTTAGACTTTTTATTTTTTTTTTTTATAAAAAATTATTTATTTAAAATTTTTAAATATCTATACGGCTTTTCTTTACATATTTTATTAGGTATTTATGTGATGCATTCATTTACAACAAAATTTTTACAAGAAAGCGTCTAATTTGGATGTAAATAATTTTTTTTTTCATTTTCTTTGAAAAAATACAAAAAATTCCTATAAAATGATTTAGAGCTAATGTCGGCCTTTCAGTGCTGAAAAACAATGTTTAAAAAATGTTGACTCAGAGATCTATAAAATAAAAAGTTGGTGTAGCATTCCTCCTTAATATGAATTATCATCAAATAGAAGTTCCCTACAGAAACCCAACACCACATTAATTTTTTGTGGGGGGAAATTCTATTCTGTATATAGTAGTAAAAGAATTCATAGAATGCGATTTCCCCGAGAGCCAATTTCCCCCAAGTAAAATATAACAGCTGTACGTATGCTAAAAGAGGGATGGTGGAACATTGTTACAAGTGTTATATCTTCCAAACTGTAAACAGGGATTGTTGCTACAATTGATCGAACAGTATATAAGTCGTTAACAATTAATCATGCAGTTTGTCGCCCCCCCCCAAAAAAAATGTTGCAATTGTGGTTTATATTGACTCTATAACCATGATAACGAAGGGGGTCCTATTCACATCAAAAGAAAGAGGGGGAAATTTGGCTCCGGCGTGGGATTACCCCTGGGGGGATCCTAATCTATAGTACAATTCCCGGGGAAGCTGGTTGGGGGGGGGGGGAATCCTTTTCTACAACACTGATACTACTTTGTACTTTTGCTTATTTTTCTCCATAATTTGGTCTTCTCTAGTTTTCTTCTTTTGTGCATTCTTACTTTTTTGCTTTGTTTTCTAGTATTTTAGAGTTTTAGATAGTATTTTCAAAATCTATGTATTCATCTTGACTCTGATGTAGGGAGAGGGTTAAAAGAATAGCTAGGCTAGCCTGCTGTCCAATTCCAATCAACTTCCGAAATATGGCTGAAAAATTACCAACTCGGCGTTAAACACTTTACACTGAAAGAAAAACCTAGTGAATTTAACTAGTTTCGTAAAGCGTTGGTAGTGATTGTAAACTTTCAGTTTACTGGTTAACATAGTGAGTTGTTAGCGGGTGTCGTAAGATACTTAGATACCTAGTGAAAGTTTCATCAATTCTAAATTTACTAATCTTATCTAGTAAATATACCAATTCTGGTAAAACTGCTATTAAGGTAGTGATTGTATGGACAGTGAATGTACTAGTTTTGTTCTTGACATTAACTAGTTATTTTTTTACAGTGTAAGTTACTGTTTGAAAACATTTAGAACTTAAGACTTTAATTTACAAGAGCCCCCAAAGTAAGGAGGGTATACATGTACTGGACGGTGCGCTGAAAATGTAGCTATTGAACAAATCAACATGTGAACACCTCTACCCCGGTGCATATATAATTCTCTGGCCATCCGACAGAAAATCCAGAGGTTTGAGAGCGTTTTATGAAAAGATAGTTTAAACATATCACAAGTATTCGTCAAATTTTGATAGATATCTTCGAAATATTCAGAGTTATTGACATTAAAAAAAAAATTCTTGATTTTTCTTTTAAAAAAAAAAACCTCTCTACACTGCTCCCTAATTTCAGTTTACTTTTGTGTATGTATACGCATATCGTTAAACTAACCCACCATTTGACATAAGATACAATAAATTGTAATCTGAACTATATGACATTAGAAGATGGGGGATAAGGCGGGCGACAAACATGAAGTGAAAAATTAAATCTCAGTTACAATGTATATCAAAATTTTCTCTGATAATTTCATCTAATATTTACGAAAGCCTATTAGGATCAATCTAGTGAGAAAAAAAAAATTTAAAAGGCGTTATAACGCCTTTCGAAAAGGCGTAATAACGCGAAAAAAGGCATTATAACGCCTTTTGAAAAGGCGTTATTACGCCTTTCCATTCTAGAAGGCGTTATTATGCCTTTCAAAAAGCGTTATTACGCTTTTCTAAAAGGCGTTATTATGCCTTTCCAAAAAAGTTATTATGCTTTTTGAATAACCATTATTTTGCATTTAACAGGCCCGTGCTTTTAATAGCCCCCCCCCCCCCACACACACACACACACACACTCTACTGGCCAAATTCGTGGGGGAAACTTCTCGGTAAAACTTTATTTAAATGCAATAATTTGACACAGTTTTACATACTGCAACAAAATGTTCAGGAACCAGGAAACCAATAGTTACATGTAATTATAATATTTAAACTGTAGCAAGACTTTTCCTCAGAAGTGTGTATATGTTGAGGGGGGGGGGGGTTACCCCATTCGCACTCGCATTACTGGCCTACGTTAAAAGGAAAAGGAAAAAGCGTTATTTTATGTTAATGAATGTATAATGATTTGATTAAAACCATCTTTATTTATGCAATTCTCTATATTCCTGCACATCTCAATGACAACTGTTTGGATTCGTATTAAGAGAAGGCAACACTCTACTTGTAAAGATCTAGGATATAGGCAGATTTATCTTGGAGTTTTGCTTGCCATGTATGAAAAATTTATATTTCTCTTCTTGGAAAAAAACAGGCAACTATTTGCATGGGTATAAAGAGCAGTTGAAATCAATGACCCTTGGTAGATTTGTATCTGGTATGAAAGAAGGACTTAGTTGGTTCAACATTGAAAATATATGATCTAGATTGATCCTAATAGGCTTTCGTAAATATTGAAGTATATTTTATGTAAAATAACTACAATTTACAAAAATCTCAAAGGCTGAAATTATTTGCCTATCAAATAGCATAAACACACTGAAGAGGACAAAAAGAATAATTTGTTCATACTGTAACAGAATTTTTCGATATGAGTGGGTCTTCGCTCCATTTTTTGAAAGATAATCATATTATAAGTTTGCAATAAAAGGTACATTTTTTGGTTTACAAAAATATGGAGCAAAGACCTACTATACCTTAAAAGTGAACTTTTATGACAAATGAGAACTGAAATTAAATAATTCATTCACAAATTGAATATGATTTTTTAACATCTGAAGCTCTCTGTACACCTTGCCCCCCATCTTCTTTCAAACAAATGCAAGTATTCTAAACGTTATATTAGACCAAAATATAGTACTGTATAGGGGATTAATTTCACGGGTTGTAATTTTCACGTTTTTCTCTCATCTGACACGATCGCGGTTTCTTGAATTCGCGGAATTTGGTATGTAATAAAAGTTACTTCCCTTGTCTCCATTTAATCCATACCATAGCTACATGTAAACGACATCAATCAGCGTTACGTCTTTATTTCACGAACAGGGTAAGTTACTATAAAATTGTTAGATTTTATAAATAATTAATTAACACAAGTGCAGTTATTGATAGTCCCTAAACGTTAAATGACTTTCCTATATGTTATTACGATGAGTACATGTGCACCCGAGATCTTCAATAGTTATACAACGCGGCGAAAAACCACTGGACGGAAATAAAACTTTTTATGTAGTTCTACGAAATAATATTCTTCCACACTTCCTTTGTCAGTAAGTTCGATATTTATTTGAATGATTTTTTAAAACCAAAATGTCGATAAAAACTGCATGAACGAATATGCATGAGAATGCAGGTAACAAATACACGTGGTAACATTAGTTACGCACGGGTAATCAAAACCCATGGCCCACGTGTTTTGATTGATGAAACCTGTAGAGTTGGCTATTAAAACAGATTTTGAACAAACACAATTTTATTATCTGCATAAACAATTAAAGTAAAGCATTTGTGATAATTAAGATTTAATTGAATGACAGTACTACTCGCATTTACTGAAATGACCATGGAATGCACGTACACCTATATAAATCTATCGTAGCAAAGATTACTAAATTTCCAAATAAAACACGGAGATTATTGAAAATTTATTCACTGTTTCTTGAATTCACGGATTTGTTAACACCGTGAATAAAGCGAATATTAACACCGCGAGTTATTTTCCCCCTATACAGTAGTTGAAAATTTTCTGTGCATGTATGTATTTTTTCTGCTTGGTTAAGCAAAAGCGTTTTCTTAAATTGAGCATCATAATTTTCTCAAAGTTCAAGAAAAGTTTCACTAGTGCATAGAGGGTCCTTAATTTATTTGAAATGGGGCTTTAATTCATACATGTATTTTAAAGATATTCAAGTTTACTTGTCCTCATTCCTTTTATTA
>NW_026918279.1:1380000-1436916 GCF_032062105.1 Saccostrea cuccullata
GCAAAAAAAAAAAAAAAAAAGTGTTACTTTCAATTTCAATTTTTCTACACAAATTTTATTATACAATTATGTATTAATATTTTTCATGCATTAAAAATGGAACACTGACTAAAATTAAGGATGCTGGTATCTCTTTATTTATTCATTTTTTTATTGAAATCCATGCCAGTAGGGGGAGGGGATCTAAAAATAAAACCAAAAATATATTAACAAGGAAAGAAAAAAAATAAAAGTCTTACTCAAAAACCTATTTTAGGGGTGCTGGGTGGTAAGGTGTTTCAGCCACTGTATAAGTTTTTCTACCAGCAAGACAGGGATACATTTAAATAACTATGCAATTCCGGGGAGTTCCTTGTGCCCCCCCCTTTCCTCTCTAGACACAGATCTATCAAGAACACTGTAGACATATACTAAGAAGAATAACTCCTAAATCCTTTATGAACATATTTGTAGATGACATTACGTGCCCTTGATTTTATGATGTCTGAAATAAATATTTAAAAAATAAAAAAAATTAAACATCAATGAAAATTGCATATTTTTTTTACTTTGTGAAATGTGTGCATATTGAGAATATAAAACAGATATTAAAATTTAAAACAGTGATACGAGGTCGTAAACATTGGGGACCAGGCAAGATTTATCACAATGATGGAACCAGTACAAAACAAAATCCTCATTTAAAAAAAGTACGTGTCCCATGGCATTGGTATTTTAAAAAAATATCTGTCCCATGCCTTGAGACTTATAAAAAAGATATTTCCCATGGTTACATATTGGTGTTAGTGAGATAATGGAACAAAACTAAGGAGCCGATATTTCAAACATAGAAAAAAAATCTTTCTTTTTTTTCATCTGTTGTAATATTTTCCATTAAAAGATTTATGTTGCCATTTGTATCCTTCATTTCAGTTTCAAAGATATGATTTTTTTTCTTATTTTTTTTATAAATAAAATGAATATTATTTTCTCTGGGGTTATGTACTGTAAGTCATTGAAAAAAAAGTTTGTGTCCCATGGGTACTTATTGCTAAAATTGTTTTTGTCCCATGGTTTTCTTCGATGTAAAAACTCACTTCCCATGCCCGTTTGTACCGGTCCATCATTGTGATAAATTTTGCCTGGTCCCTGTATCATTGAAGAGAAATTCCTGTTGTTTACTTACATTGGCAAATTATGTTAACGTTTTCTATCTAAGTGTACAAATATTGTATACCGGCATATGAAATATATTTCAATAGTATTTGACATGGTGATAATCTGTGTTTTCATTTTACCAATGGCAAGGTATGTTGGGATAAATTTCAATTATCAACATTAAATTGTGTGAAACAGCAATTGAGAATGTGGAAAATTATAATTCACAATCTACAAATAAAGGTTTACATGTGTAAAGTGTTATAGAGTCGGAATATTGAATCCTCTGACTTCCAATACTGTCGAGGTTCTAAACTCGATGAATACAGTGTAAAGGGTGGGTCACCTCTATTACATGTTAAAACAAGCATCTTACTTGAAAATACTTGAAAATTGTTCCGTGTTTAAGATTCGATGTAATTTACAACCAATGAGTAAACTACAAAATTAATGAAAAATGTGTTTAGAAAGTTTAATATATAGATATAAAGAAACACGATGAAAAATGTAGAGATATATATCATCAAAAGACTTTTCTAAAGGAATTCACGTACATATGTTCACTTTTAAGTACATGTATTAACAGGGTATTTTCGTGTTATTAAACTTGAAGAAACTATAATCTTCCTGCGGATATCAATGATATAACTAAGTTAACAGCACAGAGTCAGAGGAAGATTACATATTATACACAATATGTTTTCATCATCCTGTGGTTTTCTATATTTTTGATCCAGTGTGAGACTAAACTGTGACTATATGAGACACATCCTACATGTACATGATGATTCAACGTGTAGTATTTCACTTCTCCCATATGAACCTCCATGATAGATTTAATTATTACATGTATGTCATATTACAATATACTTCAATACCATCTAACTGTAATCATATTGTAACAATTGAATATGCCCTTGATTGCATGATGAATAAACATAGATATAACTCTCTCTCTGATAATGATTTATAAAAAATGTAGAAATGCTGGCATTGCAACTAACCACACACCGAACTTCATCCCAACTCTAAATTATTATATTAAAAAGAATTGAGACAGAAGAGGGATTATAGGTAGGCATTAGCGGATCTAAAGGGGGTGGGGGTGCATTTTCAAAGTATGGCACGAATAATATTCATATTGCCATAGTTTGCATGGTTCTATAATAAATGGTAATTTTTTTAATTGAAATATATGCATTCCCTAAACTATGAATTATCATATTGTTTGTTTATTGTTTGTTTTTCTTTTAAAGATTAAAATATTACAGTGTGCACAGCTAACCAAAAGTTAAACCTCAATGATATATAACCCTCTCTCTGGGGGCCTTGATAATGATTTATAATCACAAATCCTGTATCCGCCAATGGTACGCGCGATGTGAGCCCAGTATTTTACGAGAAACCACACACTCGGACTTCTTTCTCTCTCTCTATAAATATCTCTGAATTAAATTGACAAAACCGGTAAGTTTTGGCAAGTATATGAAAAGCAAATCAAATATTTACTTCGTTTCCAGTTTTTCCCCCCAATTTTCTGAGTCGTCACATTCAAACGTTTGTATATAATCTCATTTGTTCCTTTATATTTTTATTGTTTTATCTTAGTAATAAACCCATTAAAAATAGAAAATGTCCCCCAGCTTAATATAAGGAAGACCCTTGTCTATAAATATATGCAATTATATAGCTAGTACAAGTACGCTGCCTGTTAAAGAAACATATTTAAAATACTATATCAACAGTTTAATCAACTAATTTTGGTGACAAAATACGGACATCTGCCACATCTTTAAAGGTAATGACCTTCAACTTTAAAGTATAACCTTTACTCAAGGTTATTTCTAAGACAACAGCCTTCAAACGTTAATACATGTGTATTCAAGAAAGGGGGAGAACCTAAAACAATTTGTCGAAATGAACAGTACTTAGATCTTTAGATAATGTAAACGATTTTTCGCTTTAATGTAGAGTCCTGTCAACCTATATGATGTTCTCTCCTCGGAAAATGAATGCGGAAACTGCCGCTGTATTTCATGTGACAGTCTATATATGTATACACGTTAAAAATATACATTGTGTAGGTGAACTATATCTTTTCAGTTTCCAATTTCCTTGAAAAAATGTAGACACAAACCTTCATAGATAAAAACAGTTTATAAAACTGTTTAGTAAAGATGGTTGCTATTAATTAGTAATCTTTACTTACAAATCGGAAGTTATTTCACTGAATGACTTATAAATGCGGAAATCGAACACTCATCACCGGATATTGAAAATAACTTCTTTTTAATCGAGAGGGAATTACAATGGCAACAAGGTTGATTGTTGTGAAACTAATGATATTTTTTAGATTTGTGTCTGGATTTAACATTGATGTAGAACAAGCACTGATTTACACGGAAACTGCCGGTTCGTACTTTGGGGCGACTACGGAATTGGTTTCCAATGCTCAGGGAAAATGGTAAAGTATTTTATCAATAAAAAACACGCTTCTTCCAAGCATAATGTTTCCCACTTAGTTGACGTTTCATGGATTTTAACAACCACGTTTTATAATTCGGTATTTCGCCCAACGGTCGTCATAAAATGTCCTTGTTTGTTAGCTAATGTTAATTTTCATTGCATTGTATTTTGACAGAACTGTTTTATACCTATAGTTGGGCCTTTGTTTTTATACTGAATTTATTTGACTACTGGATATTCCGTCGACCAGAGCAATATACATATAGGGCTCACGGTGGGTGTGACTGGTCAACAAGGGATGCTTACTCCTCCTAGGCACCTGAACCGTATTTCAAACCCGATTTTTTAAATTTAGAATTTTAAACAATCTGATTAAAATCAGATCCTTGATCCGCTCCTTTATTTTTCTTCAAGTTTAATAGCTACACATAGCGACCATAAAAAAAAAATAAAGGAGCGGATCGAGGATCTGATTTTAATCAGATTGGAATTTTAAATATCGATCACGTTTATTAATTAACTTTTGAACCACAGATTACATTATTTTGAATAAATGAATAACATGCATACCGGTACAAAATATTCAATAACATTCAAAACCTCGCGTCAGTTGTTCGTGGCTCAATCAAAAACCTATAGAGAGCTGATGAGGAAATTGAAATCCGACACAATACGGTAATATTTTTATGTATACACCTATACCTCAGGAATTATAATAATAAATAAGTAATAAACATTCCGCAAATTACCTTTATGTTACTCCTGAATGTATGATAACAGGGACGTAGCAACAGGGGGGCCAGGGGGAGCCTGCCCCCCCACTTTTTTTGCCAACAATACTTTTACTATTGAAAATGTTCATTGAAAGGCTGGTTGGCCCCCCACTTTATACTAAAGTAAAGTAATATGAAGAAAATATAGTATTGCAAGCTTAAGAAATGGATATTGAAAGGAATCAGTAGTGAAAAAAGTTTGCCTTAGATATTGAAAGGAATCGGTGGTGAAAAAAGTTTGCCTTTATCTGATCTGATCTGTGATATATATCTTTAACAACTGAATCATTATTTTTTAGAAAATAAAAATATATCTATGGGGTTCTCTCATGTTGATAAATACCACAGCCTCTCACTATTATGTAACAATCTTTTCCTTTGTACAAAGTGGATATAAGCAAAGCGTATGGATTAAGGCAATGTAGATAATGTGTTTGTCTGACAGATTCACCGCTAGCTATGAAGGGCTGAGCGCTTTCGATGATTGGTTACTTGCCCTGCTTTATCACAAGGAACCACTCTATCTAATCCAGTATTCTTTCCTTCAAAACATTAACGTATGTCCTCAAGTTAATAGTTTTGACTCAGATGAAAAGGAAAACATTACAAATTATCTGCCATATCTTCACTTTAAAATATCTGCATTGACAGATTGTTATCGGCCTTGGTTTTAATTTTAGTTTTAATGAATTTGACTACGGAATGCTCCTTTTACTTGATCAATAAATAAGGCTCACGGCGGATGTGACGTCAATAGGGGATTCTTACTTCTCCTAGGAATCAGGTCCCACCTCAGAAATTTTCATGGCAGGAGTCTGATTTTTTTTAATGCCTGCTTCACACTGTATCGTAAATGTATATGGATTTTTTTTATAATCAATATTGATTACATCGTTTGGGCTGTGGGAGGACGATACTCATATCGATACACATGTAGAAATATAGAAATATCGCCATTTTTTTAAAAAAAAATATATGCATTGAAGAATATAATGTATTTCAAGCCTGTCTATTAACCCTTGATTGAATATAGGCTATTAATTTGTATTGTATATTAATCAAAATTAATTATAAAAGTTAATGGATATTAAGAAATGTTAACGAAAACATGTGTCTTAAATGAGGAGAGCTCACTTCTCTACTTATTAAAATAAAGAATACTTACTTATACTTTAGTATAGTACATATAGATAATGAGTCAGTACTGATTTCATCGACTACATGTACTTAGTGGTCTTTTTGTATCACGAGGCTAGGCAGATGAATCGAAACTATAATACAAGTATTATATATTACCATAATTTTATAACCATATATAGTAAATAAAGTCGTTAAATTTGAAATTCATGTTTATTTAGATTTGAAAATCCATTAGGATTCTTTAAAAATGATATTATATTAAAAAAAAAAATCACAAATAATATTGCATGTAATATATTGAAAAAGTAGGTGCACAATGGCATTATGTAATAAAGATTCTGTGAAAGTTTCCTTTCCTTCAGTGTTATGAGAGGAGTTGCGGATAAGAGATGGGTACCCCCAAAGCGTAACAGACGGACGGACGGACATACCGATTACTATATACCCTCCCACTTTTCAAGCGGGGGGGGTATAAAAATTAATATTGCATGTAATTGAGTATAACATAGAAAAATTTCCCCACAAGAGAACCATGTTAAATATGCGAACACTTTTAATAATATGAATGCTTTTATTTTCTAATTTTCTACCTAGGATGCTGGTTGGTGCACCGAGACAGAATTACTCTAGCATTATCAAGCCTGGCGCCATATATCGTTGTGCAATTGACACGAGTTCAGCCACCAGGAACTGTACCATGATGAATATCAGGGCAGAACGTAGGTCAACCCCCCCTCCCCTTCCCTCCTCACTCAGTTAAATGTTAAATTTGTCAATTTTAGCTCGTCTTCACAAAAAGATTCATGTTAGCTTTATCGATCGGAGTCTTTTGTTTTTTGTTTTTGTTTTGTTTTTTAAAAACTTTTTTGTCTTGCTATGTAATCTTTTATGTTTTCGACCTCTATCGAAAATGTAATTAAAATATATGACAGTGTGATTTAAAAAATACTTTGATTATACAAATATATTTTTATAGATTTAAATTAATATTATTTATAGATTTACATTTAAAAAAAATATGTTACTAATGTTATTGTTACATTAATTTTAAGAGAGTGCATTCCCTTCTATCGAGTCTGAAGAAAACCAGGGCCTGGGTTTGAACATGCTGATAACTAACCAAAACCTAGTGGTATGTGTCTCATATTTCATATCTGTGTCAAAAAAATAAGCGTATGAGTATGTTTTATTTAGCAGTAAGGCTTGTTGTACCACTGCTCATAAACGTAAAATTTTTGCTTTAATGATTTTCCAAAAAAAAAAAAAAATCTGAATTACAATAAAAATTGCAAACAATTTCAGCCGTACAGGGCAAAATTTTACCAAAAATGAACTTTTAACTTGACAATTCTCGAGAGGAAAAATACTTGATATATCTCATTGAGAGTTACATCGCTTATCAGAGGGTCAGAGAATCTTAAGGAATTAAGATCTGTCATTTTTTATGTGTCCATGCATGAAAGTATGAGAATGATGTCCAATACACACACATGACAGCGACTATGTTTGACCAAAAGGTTAAGAATCTCGAAAACGATTTTTTCAACGTTTAATTCAAAATTAAATTAAGTTTTTTTTTTTTTTTTTTTTCTTTTTTTGCTCAAGGAAAATTAAGATTGTGGTTAGTACCGGTAAACGTTAGTTGGTATTTTGCTGAACACAGTATACATTTTAATCTCATCGCAGCGGAATTAGAGGGAATGTAGTAATGCGCTTGTCTGTGTGTGTGTGTGTGTGTGTGTGTGTGTGTGTGTGAGTGTGTGTGTGTGTGTGTGTGAGGGTGTGTGTGTGTGTGTTAGATTGTCCTGTGCAAAACGGAAGTAACAAAATTTGCATCGGGATTGATATGTAGATTGCTGCCTTGATTTATAGATATGCTTTTTGGGAGAAGATGCTCCACTTCATGGTGCCCCTGTACTGTTTTTGTTTAATTGTTTTTTTTTTTTCAGGCTTGTTCGCCGATGTGGAAGGAAGCAGTGGCAAACGATGTCTACTTTGCCTACGGCAAATGCAGTGACGTACCCCTGAACGGTCTTAACACGAATAATAACAAGTTATTTGCTGTAAACAGTAACCTCCGGTTTCTAAATAGTCGGATACATTATGTTGCGGCCGAATTCGGCTTCAGCAGCAGTATACGGGCAGGGGTAAGGAGGGAGCGGATCTCAATCAATTAGTATATAATAGTAATTAGTACAGTAAAGCACGCACTTCATTATTCAAGCAGGCGTATAGTAATTCATATAATACTTGAAGAATTAATTCATGCCTAAGCCGAATGATTAAAAATCGGTGAGTGTGTTCCTATTTGTCTCGGGTGTTGACGAATGGTAATAGTATGCATTCTTATTAACGAAAAAAAGTTGAGAAATACGTAGATTTAGGACCCTACATGTAAACGTATATTAACATGCTAGGAATAGGAAGTGGCGCACCGTGCATCCACTGTGCCATTTACAATTGTAATTATACTGACTGTGCGCAATGGTTTAAGCATTAAATTTTTTAAATTCTACTCATTCTATTTAGAATTAGACCCTTTGACTCTCCCGTATAGATTTGTGTAGTTCATTTATTCACTCAAAATCATTTAAAAAATATGGTACATGGGGACAATGAAAAATATTTACAGCATATAAGTTTAGGTCAGAGGTACAAGTATATGATATACATAATCAGAAAATAAAATGAGAGGGGGAAAAAGGAAAAGGAAAAATACATATTAATACATACAATAATGGAATAAATGGGGAAAAATTCAAGGAGGATCGACTAACCATATATTTTTAATATAAGTGTACAGAATGTTATTCAAAGGAGCTTCACTTGAATTTTTAGCTCACCTTAGCCGAAGGCTCATGTGAGCTTTTCTGATCAAAATTTGTCCGTTGTCTGTCGTTGTTGTCGTTGTCGTAAACTTTTTACATTTTCATCTTCTTCTCAAGAACCACAGGGCCAATTTCAACCAAACTTGCTACAGAGTATCCTTGGGTGAAGGGGATTCAAATTTGTTCAAATGAAGGGCCACGCCCTTTTCCAAGGGGAGATAATTTTGAATTAGAGAAAAAGTATTGGCTTTTTAAAAAAAATCTTCTTCTCAAGACACTGGGCCAGGAAAAATGAAACTCATGTGAAATCATCCTCAGGTAGTGTAGATTCAAATTTGTTCAAATCATGACCCCCGGGGGTAGGGTGGGGCCAAAATGGCCGATCGAAGTTTTACGTAGGAAGTAAAATCTTTAAAAATCTTCTTCTCAAGAACCACTGGGCCAGGAAAGATGAAACTCATGTGGAATCATCCTCATGTAGTGCAGATTCAAGTTTGTTCAAATCATGACCCCCTGGGGTAGGGTGGGGCCAAAATGGCCGATCAACGTTTTACGTAGAAGTATATAGGAAAAATCTTTAAAAATCTTCTTCTCAAGAACCACTGGGCCAGAAAAGATGAAACTCGTGTGGAATCATCCTCAGGTAATGTAGATTCAAGTTTGTTCAAATCATGACCCCCGGGGGTAGGGTGGGGCCAAAATAGCCAATCAAAGTTTTACATAGGAGTACATAGGAAAATCTTAAAAAATCTTCTTCTTAAGAACCACTGGGCCAAGAAAGATGAAACTAACACTGTATGTGGAAATATCCTCAGGTAGTGTAGATTCAAGTTTGTTCAAATCATGACCCCCCCCGGGGGGTAGGGTGGGGCCACAATGGCCAATCAAAATTTTACATATGTGTATATATAGGGAAAATCTTTAAAAATCTTCTTCTCAGGAATAGCAATGCCATGATTGATCATATTTATATGGAAGCATCCTCATGTAGTGTAGATTCAAGTTTGTTCTAATCATGACCCCCGGGGGTAGGGTGGGGCCACAATGGCCGATCAAAATTTTACATAGGAGTATATAGGGAAAATCTTTAAAAATCTTCTTCTCAAGAACCACTGGGTCAGGAAAGATGAAACTTATTGGGAATTATCCTCAGGTAGTGTAGATTCAAGTTTATTCAAATCATGACCCCCGGGGGTAGGGTAGGGCCAAAGTGGCTGATCAGCGTTTTACATTGGAATATATAGGAAAAATCTTTAAAAATCTTTTTCTCAAGAACCATTGAAACAGAAAAGATGAAACTCCTGTGAATTCATCCTCATGTGCTTTTTCCTAGCAGATGTGCTCAGGTGATCGATGTGACCTCTGGACCTCTTGTTTATTTTATTTTACTTTTTTTTTTCTTTTTTACAGTTTAGCAGCAATGGGCTCGTCCTAGGAACTCCAGTCGTATACGATTCCACTGGTAGGTCTTCATCTTAAAATGAATGTACCGGGTATTTAATAGCTTTATGCATGTAAAGTGATTTCCCAATGTAATAGAGATTATAAAATCAATATAAGTAGAAATAATGCCGGTATGAATTAAGAACAATTGATTAGTTATATTACAAAATCAGGGATCCCTAACATGGCTGCATATCCAATCTCGCACCAGAGGGCGCGCTCCGCTTAAAAAATTTCTATGACGTCACCCATTGTTATAAGTCTGCGTATATATTTATTTACCGATTCAACCAGCACTAGTTGGATATTTAAAAGATCCAACTGGCCATCAGTTAGATATTTTAAATATCCAACTGCCTATCAGTTGGATATTTAAATATCCAACTGAGATGCATAAAAAAAAAACAATGAACAAAAGAGATAGAAACAATTTCAAAATGTATTTCCAATGCACATGAAAAAAAATAACAATTACTCCAAATTTGCCACACTATTAGAATTAATTTCCAGTGCACTTGAATTACCGTAATTACGTCGCATTTATCACATTTATCAGGTTTCAAATGCACTTCCAATGCTCACAGAAATAATAATTCCTCCGAATTTTGCTCCTTTTAAGAAATGTTTTCGATATCACATCGCTTTTTGACACTTAAATACATTTTCACCTTGAATCTTAAACTACATCACTTTTTACTGCTGAATATTATTTCAGGGTCTGTTATAATGATAATAATAATAATAATAATAATACTTTATTTAGAGAAGGTGGCCTGATTAGTGTGACACACTATTCTTCCTCAGGGCCTTCTAATTACAACAACAGTATTACATCAAATTAGCAAAGATGAACAAATTAGAAAGTGAATTATAATACACGTACATACACAATGTCACATGATAATAATGATAATCATAATAAAATAGAAATAATAAACAGATATATTTATATGACATAAAAAGTAATACATGTATAATGTCACATGAGTAAGATAGTTCCGAGTAATCAAGTTCTGCTGTTGAAGATTGGCAGAGTTGGCGCATATCTTATATCTATAGGTAAATTGTTCCAAATATGAACACCGGAATATTGAAGTGAATTTTTAAATAAATTTGTTCGGTGTTTTGGTAGGCGAAGGTCAAAATTAGATTCTGAACGTAAAGTATAAGCATTAGAAGTTTGAGAAATAAATAAATCTTGCAAGTAAGCCGGGCTCTGATTGTTAAATATCTTGTACAACAAAATACATTTATGCAAAGTTACTAAGTCAAAAACAGATACTTTTTCAAATAATGCCTTAGAAGGAGCATCAGGGGAAGCATCAAGTATAATTCTAGCAAGCTTATGGATTCTCTCCATGTAACTATGTGGTGCATTACCCCAGATAGTCAGACAATAATTAATGGAAGGCAGGATAAAGGCATTGTAAAAAAGTTTTCTGGTTTTCAAAGGAAGAAATTTCTTGATTTTCCGCAAAGTAAACAATTTATATGTTAAAGATTTGCAGACCGAGTCTACATGATCATGAAAGTTCAGTGTTTGATCTATATGTACCCCAAGTAGTTTTTCTGTTTCAACATTGGTGAGGTGTTTGTCAGAGATATGTAAACTGAGATTTTGATTATCTAATTTTGATTTCCTTTGTTTAGTACCCATCAGCATACATTTTGTTTTATCAACATTTAGAGCCATTTGATTTTCTAAACACCATTTTTCAATATTTACTAAATCAGAATTTAGAGCTGTTTCAATACTAAATATATTATTCTCATAAACATGTAGAGTTGCATCATCAGCAAACATATCGATATTTGAATGACTTACATGTAAGGGAAGGTCATTAATATACAACAAGAACAATAGGGGGCCTAATATTGATCCTTGTGGCACTCCTGCTGTGACAGGTAAGACATCATCAGAAGTTGTACCAATTTTTACACATTGTGTCCTGTTATGCAGAAATGAGTGAAACCATTTAATTGATAATTCATCAAAGTTGTAATTCTTTAATTTTTCTATCAGAATTTCATGACTCACTAAATCAAACGCTTTGCTAAAATCCAAAAATGTTATACCTATTAGATTACCTTCATCCATAGCATGCAACCAAGCATCTGTTAATTTGGTTAGTGCTGTTTGACAAGAGTGGAATTCTCTGAATCCAGATTGAGATTTTGTTATAAGATCAAAAGTGGAGGTGAAATCTCGTATTTGGTTTGCTTTGTGCTTTTTTTTTAGAAAATGTTGGAAGTATAGAAATGGGACGGTAGTTACTGGGGTCTGTTTTGCTTCCCTTTTTATATACAGTAAAGCCCTTCAGATTATCCGAGATTCATTTCTGTTTCATACTTTTCCGGCGTATTTCCTCAAATTACTTAATAAATTGACGGCCAAGCTATTTTTCGACACCGTTTTAATGCAGATCTTGATATGGAATGTTTTTAAAGCAGGTTCCGCATAACACCGCCAATCTCTATATCTGTTTAAGCACTACTACAAGTATTGTCCGAATGGAACTCCATAAGAATCCAACTCTTTCCTCAACAAAACATCATCTTATAATATATAATGACAGATTCCCACCCTTTTATCAAAATTCTGTAGTTTTCATCAGCTGTTCAGGTTTCAGGTCAAAAGTATTCAAAACATTATCTAAACCTCTCTTATTTACTTTTGATTTAAAAATATTCATCGTCTGATTTCAAGACTGTTCAGTACAATGAAAAGGGTTTAAATGACATCAGCACCATGTAGTTTTATGCTCACTAGTCCATGAATAAAAGGGGTGTTCGATTAGGCTATTGTTTTGTGTCACGGTTGGATATTTGAATGGGCTACATCCTATTGTCAATCGGATCATCTCGGGTCTTTCCGTCAGAGGTCAGAAAAACAACCTCGAATGTATTAACATCACCGGATGTTAAAAATTTATACATCTTCCTGTTTATTCAAATATAGGATAGACAGATTTAGAAGTCCCTTCTATAGTATATTCTAAGTAATATCATTACATTGAATATAGTTAAAACCCATATTCCACAGATAAAAGATCTCCATGCATTTATTTCAAAGATCGTGAAAAGGGAGGGTTGTCATGGCGTCTACCATATACATTCGAGGTCGTTTTTCCGCTAGTCGGAAAGGCCCGAGAAGTTGCGATTGATCCTATTGTATTACAGTAAAGTTGGATATTTGAATAGGTGAATGTTTCTGTGGGGCCCAAAGTAGGGAATTTTTTAAAGTAAGATAAATAACTCGATAGCGTTGAATAGTTTAGAGAATACATCCCCTCCTCGGGCCTTCGGCCCTCGGAGAGAATGTTTTCTCTAAACTATTCAACACCATCTCGTTATTTATCCCTTACTTATACACGTTTTGGAGCGGAGAGTAGAACGTCATAGTGCCTGCACCATGTCACTCAGGTTGGCGGAAATGCGGGAAAAGAAAAGAGAGATAGAAGGGCTCCCGAGCCCGATCTCAATTACAATATAAAACACCCAACCAGATGCACTACACATACAAAGGAATTTGATACCAACCTTCTCAACCTAGTGACTTTTTTAAACGTACATGTATAAAGTGAGTAATTGACAAAAAAAAATACATATATATTGATAATTTTTGTGTTATTTATGTTAAAAATAAAAGTGATTTCAACGACACATACGAGGTCAGATTTATACTCAAGTCTTTAACGATATATATGTACTTTTTTAAAAAAAAAAACAAAAAACTTTTTCATTACATGTCTAAGTAATGAATGACTTAAATATATATTTTTCCAAATAACTGTTATAATTGTAATCATTTACATGTATCATTATAGATCTACTTATTGTAAGAACTCTGAATCTTTAGTAAGTGTCTTAACTTGAAATATTTTGTATTAACTTGAAATATTTTGTATTTATCTTGTATATGTATAACTTTACACCTTAAATTGTTATTTTGGCAATCACTAATTTAATTATTGTATATATTACAGGGAGAAGTTGCAAGAACTTGTTACCAATCCCATTGTATAAATTATACAATAAAATATGTTCAAAACAAAACAAAAAACTTAAAAGGCAGTGCGTCATTTTTACTCACACTAATTATATTTACTATTTCTGTTATTAAGGTAGTCCGATCCTCAGGTTTATAAAATTAGCAGTTAAGTAATCAAAAATACTCATAAAAGTATCTCTGAATCCACAAAGTTATGTTAATTTATCCACAGTATTTCTTTAAAGTTAATGATTAAAGTTAATCATATTATATAGGGAAAATTGTCAAATCTCCAATATTTTTGCAGAAAAAGCGAATTGGAATATGAGCAATGCATTTTCTAATTGCAAAGTGATCTACAAATATATTTTAGGTTAAAAAAATGATAGGTATCCAGGCATTCAGAGAAATTGTCATGATTTTTATACTTATTTGGTATTTTTTGTCTTCTATTTCCGTCATGTATTCTATAATACATAGCGTAAAAGGCTTTTGTTATCATTGCAACATGTGCAAGACATCACAAATCACTTCTCATTTCATATCATGCTAATAAGCATTGATATCTATGGCTGGATTCAAGAAAATCTTATTTCTCTAAAACTGTATTAATTTTTTCTCCTTTTATAGGGTACAAATGTCAACTTTTATAGGACCTTTTCTAAAACTTCCTTATCCTTCCTGGCTGAGGATCGGATATCCTTAATAGTTATTATAATAACAGTCTTATTATAGAAGAAAAAGATATCACAATAATATTCAAGGAAATTATAAATACCTCGGTGCAGATAAAAATTCTGCGAAAAACATATAAGGGAGTTCTCAATAAAAGAAACTGTTTCATTAATAACAGATCGAGGGTCAATTTTTGGTGTGAACTGTAAATGGAGGATTTATATAAAAGTCCAAATTTTCTTTAAAAAGTAAACGAAATTTTCTTTGAACCCCTCTTCACTCAACTATAGCGCACACACGTACAAAATAACCAAGTACATTTGTATTGCTTTTTATACAGGTGGATTCGTTTTTTACCAGGAAGGCCGGGTTCCAAATTTCTGGACTCGATATAACATCAAGGATAACGGAGCTGTAGACAATCTTGGCTCAATGTTCAGAACGGGGGCATATTTAGGTAAAGAATAAAATTACTCATTTTGGACTTAATCTGCGTCCAATAGAGATAAATTCTTTATGACACTGTTTGCGCAAAAAATGTTTGAGAGAAGAGACGGGAGAAACTAATAAAAAATCAATCTAAATAAAATTAGATGTTCCGAATCCGCTACAGCTTCTCAAAGCGGTTTGAGAAGCGGTAGCGGATTCGGAACATTTTATTTTAATTAGATTGATAAACAATGGATTTCTTTTCTGATTAACCATATATCATCTTTCCATAACTGGGGTGATATGAATTTTTTAAGGAATACAATGTAACTTTCAATTTTTTTGGTTTCATGATGTGATCAATCGATTTGCTTGCGTGATAATTTGCATAAACGCCGAAGTAAGATCAAACAGTTGTTCAACTGCATTGATTATTTTATTCTGAAATTTTCAAAATGCAAATGACTTTTGACCATGAAAACAAAATAATTTTAGAATAAGAAATATTATTGTATTCCATTTATTGTATTTTACCCTGCCCAGAGAAATATTGTTTTGTACTTGTATTGCTAGACATTAACTACAACCTCTCCCTTTAAATTACAGGTTACTCTACCGGGGCCGGAATATTTGGAACTGCCACCAGTCCCTCGGCCCCTCAGATAGCCCTGGGGGCCCCGGGATTTGCCAACAATGAGGGGACTATAGGAGCTGTAAGTTACCGCAGTTATAAAGGATCAATTTCTAAGAGTTTTTGACTGTTGTATACTGGTATATTTCTTGTCGTTCTCATCCCGTACGAAATGTTATGGATGGTTAGACGAAGGTAAGGAACGGAACCTTTATGGGTTTATGTACGAGTTGAATGGACACATTAAGGCATCGAACCTTTAACGGGTTTGTGAAAAGCTGTATTGGTTCCACGTATGAAAGACATGGACATAAAATCTAATTCTGAAAGTGGGGTATTCTTGTCGCTTGGATGTGAATTACCGTCTGCAGGCACGGAATCCGTGTCTCAGAAAGACGGCTTCCAACTGCTAAGAGTTTAATAGTTTTGAATGATTATGGGATGGTTTTTGCTTCAAACAATTAAATTTAAATCCACAGGCGCTTGATGTGTTTAAATCTCCGGATCTTGTACAGAGCATGCTCTTTCATGAACGTTCTTTGCAGGTCCAGTCCAAAGACTATTTCTACCTACGTAGCTATTAATAGCTACGTAGGTATTTAAACCTATCCAAAGTAGCTATTTTTACCTACTTTATGCTTTACTTGAATTTTGTGGCCAAACAGCCAAACGGCGCAATATGTTGAGTACCAAATTTCTTGATACAGTTACACTGATAATGTTTATGACAAAAAAATTGGGAAAAAATGATTACTTCATAAATTAACAATTCTGCATAGAAACTAATGTAAAATTAAAGATTTAGGAAGTAATCGTTTTTTTGGCCAAAATTTTGTCGTATTCATCATTATTGTAACTATATCAAAATATATTGTATTCTCCAATTAATGCGCCGTTCGGTATTTTGGCCACAAAATGCAGATTATAAAAAAGTAGGTAAAAATAGCTACTTTGAGTAGGTTTAAATACTTAATAGCTACGTAGATAGAAATAGTCTTTGAAATGGACCTGCTTTGTTCAAATTAAATTTCATGATCTTGTGGTAGCTTGTGTCCTTTTTTGTGTGTCATTTCCAAGCCTTTCGGATTGTTTCGTACGCGTACTTACATATTATACATAATGTGTGTATAGCAAGTATACATGTAGCATATATATTTATACTTCAAAGCGTGCGATTGTAAATGTTACTTACTGTGCGTCCGGAAAACCTCTAGCCTTTCAGAGAAAGAAGAAGGTATGGTTTTAGCTTTATTGCGCCCTAAAAATGTAATGACCTTCAAAAGATTTGAAACTGGCTTAGATATTAGTTAAATAAATGACTGATCTGATAAATCAGGAAAGAATATGGCATGAAGGTTTACCATTCTGAAAATATGACGTCATTACTGTGAAGTATTTCTCTATTTTCAACAAAAAAAGCCTCAAAATGGCACATTTCAAGGGTGATTTTCCTTTAGAAAACAGTGTCCACAGCCGTCGCCCACGTTAATTTTTTGATATTTTGTGAAAAATTCAATAACAAATCACATATCTCAAGATCTTTGTGGGCGATGCCTGTGGACAATGTTATCTGAAAGAAAATTCCATTGAAAATTTGTGTTTTCTGCAACTTTTTAAGAAAAGATGGGAAAATGCACATGTTTATGACGTCATAATTAGCATTTCAAAACACAAGTGAGAAGAATGACTTGTATGATTTTTCTGCATTGAATTTCAATTATTTAAAAAGCATGAGTTTTCAACTTTTACACCAGTTTCATTTTTTAGAAAATCACAGGGCAAAATTTGTATGGAAACCATACCTTCTTTCTGTGAAAGGCCAAAGGTGTTCCTGTTGACTTACTCCGAAATCATTTCATTAAAACATTACAAAATTCAACAGCCACCGACAAAATAAAACGTTAACCGTTTTCTCTGTGAGCATGTTACATTGTACATGTATACGAATATTATAATTTTGTTACATGCGTATCTTTCAGAATTTCGTGTAAAATCTTTTGCTTTTTATGAGTTGAGCAAAGTCATTTTTGACCAAAATATGAAGAAACCGCAATAATTTTGACAAAAAAGTATACATGTTTATATATTTATCTAGAATATGTTTTCTTAGATGGGAATTTTCGAGATAGATGGCACTAATCTACGCATGAGAAAATTGTTAAATGGAAAAACGGTAGGTACAAGCTATGTAAACAATATTGAACATAAAAATATTTCTTTCTCAATTAAAACGAATATTTGCACTGTCAAATGTTGTATACTTATAGCAGTGTTTATTAGGTACAAATATTTGCAACGAATAATTTGCATGCCAAATATTTAAAAAAAAACAACTCATATTACATATAAAAGCACATTATAGGTCGATACCGATTTTAAGTCGATTATTATCTGTGTATAGGTCGGTAGTGGATTCGGTCAGTCAATGATTATAGCTGACTTTAACGGCGATAACAGAGATGACATCGCCGTGGGGTCACCGATGGAGGGAGAAAATGACATGAACGATGTGGATGTCGGGGCTGTGTATGTTTACTATGGGACCGGAAGCGACTCGGTAGGAGTGTTCGATTTAGTTTCTCATGTCTAAAAATACATATTACATTCCTTTAAGAACATGACCGGTAACTGTTCATTTATAACCTGTTTGTTTGACAAATTAATTTAAAACTCTTTAAGCATAAGGGTAAAACATCGACTGTGCTAATGATATGCTTTACAAATCGTCTTAAGTGCAACAAAAATATTCTGTTATCTATCTGTGAAATTAAATTATTTCTAAGTTGTCATGATAAAACAAGAAGCATCTCAAGTAAAAAAAAAAATTTGCGTGGAGGTGGGAAGATCCATTAAAATTTGTTTTCATTATATATTTTTACACCAATGGTTTTGATGGAGTAAATAATATTTTTATTTGTTTAAGACGCGTATTGACAACGAACAACGTCTGCGTGGGTCTGGGGCGGTGTCAGCCCGATTCGGCTACAGTGTGGCAAATCCGGGGGACCTAAACAAAGACGGATTTAATGGTAAATTCATTGATGCTAATATATTTATGAATACAGGAAGCGAACTGCACTATTGAGTCAAGTTGAAATCAAAATTCGGATGTTTGGATGATGTAATAATGTTTAGAGAAAAAACAAATGAGATCGGGAATACGACCGTATTTTTGTCCATGGTTAATGAAAAGCTTTATTTATTTCAAAAGATTATATCAAACATTATACATTTATAATGTTATATTTTATTATTCAGATAAAAGAGGTTTAGAAGGCTTTTTAACATTACGGAAATGGATGCAAAGTTCATAAATTTTATTTTTTTTTAAATACAAAAGTGAACCGATCTTAAGCCTAGTTACCTTTCTTAGTATGTAAAAAGGAACCAGCTTCATGTACATATATCCATCTTGTAATTGCTTTTGCATTATCTGAAGACTTTTTACTAAAAAGATCAATGTTTTATAACAAAGCTTATTTGAATAACTGTAAACTAATGAATCAATTAATGCAGAGGACTTCCTTCTTACAGATGTAGTTGTGGGGGTGCCTTATAACTGTAAACTAATGAATCAATAGAGAGGACTTCCTTTTTACAGATTTAGTTGTGGGGGCTCCTTATGAGGACGACAACAAAGGTGCTATTTATATCTTTAATGGGGGATCTCCCCAGATCGAGGCTACATATTCGCAGCAAATCTTGGCGTCCAAACTTCACACCGATCTGCGAGGATTTGGATTTTCCCTCAGCAAACACACAATTGATGTGGATTCCAATACATATCTAGGTAAATCACACCATTTTTTGCAAAACCTCAATTTCCCAGATGAATATTTGGTATTGGAAAGAATTTGCACGAATACTGTTTTTGGTGTATATACTCGTAGTTCTTTAACCCCCTTCCCTACAGTCACGCATTTTAACGCCTATACCATTTCCCATTTCTAACGCAAAATCACACATTTACCGTTTCCCCGCAATCACGCATTTTCACGCACTTTTATTCTAAAAATACACGCCAGAAATATTGCATTTGACAAAAACTCTAAACAATAGGTACAATCCATGTATAAAACCTCATAAAACTGAAATTACTGTGAAAAAATTAATCGGTTCTTTCTTTCTCTTTTATGAAAGTCCCGCGATAATATATATTACATTCAACCAGCCATTGATATACGAGGGGTGATCAAAAAGTTCGCGAACTATCTCTATATCTACAAAACCAAAATTCAGATAAGAATGAAATTTGGTACATACATAACTATACACAAGTTCTATAAATAGCATATGCTGAATAATGTTTTTCTCCTTGTTTGTGACGTCACAATGTGAAAATGACGTCACCATGTAGGTCACTTGTGACGAAAAATGGTTGTCACAGTCGTACTCATTCGACAAACGACTGTACAATTTATTGTATATCTTAGAAACCCCTTTGCCGTAGCATGAAATAATTTTTACACAGTTTATCAAGACAAATGACTTCCTATAAATTCAATCAATGATTGGATTGATCGTTTTAGTGAAGGAATTCAGATGGTTAAAATGATACTTGCCATGTTGCCCAGTGAAAGCAAGTTTGAAAAGATATATGTTTTTAATGAAGCAATTTGCTATCAAAGACCTCCAATTTACAATTTAAAAAATAGTTGAATATTTGAACAATAAAATAATTATGAAATACCTAAGATATCGTTTACTTTAGATTTTAGACATATTAGATATGATAAAAAGGAGGCACCAATTCTCTATCCACCTTCAATAAACGTCTCTCCCGAGACAGTAGATTTGAGTATTAATGGTCGCCCTGCTCATTTTTGGAAAGGATATTCTTATCCACCCATTCTGTTGCCAAGATGTGACCATTTCTGACAATTGAACTGTTTTATAAAAACTAACTTACATGGAAAGAAATATAAAACTCAGCAAAATCTTTCAGATTTTGTGACAGAACGCTGCGGAGGGGGTCACGTGATATCATGTGATTCGCGCATGCGCAGAACGGTGGCTGATGTGCATTAAAATTGGAGAGGACTAATTTAACATTTTATAAACACTAAAACCAAATACTGTTTCTTTTATGGAAGTTATTCAATTAGTTTGCGAACTTTTTGATCTCCCCTCGTATAATGCAAAGTACCAAATCTTATATAAAGAATAAATGGATAGACCGATTTACAAACAAACCTAATTGCTACCATTGGCTTGCACTTTCATATGTTTTACGTAAAATAATTCAAGTTAATTAACATAATTGTCAATTAAATAATACATGTATTTATAATGTATAAAAAGGGTTTTTAAGCATATATCTAAATGTGTCTTTTCTTTTGTGTTAAGATATTTCTGTTGGATCCCTCCTTTCTTCCAATGCCGTTGTTTTCCGAACACGGTCTATCGCGACCATCAATGCAGCCATGACATTGAATCCAGCGAAGATGCCCCTGAACTCCACAGGACTTGCATGCAGAGGCACTAACGACAACCCATGCACGACAGTTCAGATTTGTTTTAGATACACTGGGGACGGACTAAATAACGGAATTTGTAAGTTTGAGTTCCTTTTATTGAGAGAGAAACAATAAGGTACAGGGAAAATACTACAGAAATAACATGAAATGTAATTTTTTTTTGTTTTCGAAAATTTATAAATGAAGTATATAGAGATAACAAACAGTATTCAAGCTAAAAAGTCCATGAAACAAGAAAATTCGGAGCAGAGCAATCACTGACCTCCAAAACATCTGATGTTGGATTAGGTACAATTGAGAAGTGAACATTCCCTACCAACCAGTAACGCCCACCGTGTTTCCCTTGTCATGGTCGAGAATTGATGGAAATTTCGTCGACAATTCAGTTTGTAATTAATGATCTAACAATTAGTATGAAAAACATCATTCAGCATTTGACTTAAATTACATTTGCTGAGGAGGTCATTGTATCGAACATAAAACTTACGAGACGATGCCTTCAAACGAGACTGCCGACATTCTTGTTTCATCAACTCGCCTGTCAATAACCTAACTCATTTTAATAATTGTTCATACGTAGAGCATGATCTTGCAAGAGATTTAATATCTGAATGGCTATGCCAAGTTTCACATGTTTTTCTTTTTTTTTAAGGAAAATTTTGCAAATGCAAAAACCGCAATTAAAATTTTGTGGCTAACAGAAAATTGGAATCAACCAAGATGATTTTTAATATTTAAGTGACCTATCTGCTTAAATTCAGCAAAAGAAGGAATTTTTTCAACCATGTTTCAATGTTTTTTGTTCCATGCTTTATTTGGATTTTTTAGCCTAGTATTTCCAGAAACAATCAAACAAACAAAAAAATCTTTAAAAACCTAAAGAAAAAAATCGTCAGTAAAAAGTTTGTTGGTTGAGCAGCTGCTCTGTATAGGTCGATTTCAAATTTGTGCTAGCGTGGGCACATGAGAAAAATCTTACTTTAAATATAAAAGTACAAGAAGCAGTTATGAATTTAACTCAGTGATATATAATACAGGACACAGTTTTGTGCAATATTGGTTCCTTTCTCTAGACATCGACTATACAGTGACGTCAGATTCAGATGAAGCCGACCTTAACAATCGGCGCTTCACATTTTACATGAACAATGTGAGTGGCGGGAAAATTTACAGAAAACTGGAACTATTCATCGGCAGTGGTGTCAATCAGTGTGAAACTCTTCATGCAAGGGCAGATGTAAGAAAACCAACTTTTTAATGCTGTACTATAGATGATTACTGTGAAATCACTTCTATCGTGGTTTTAATTTTCGTTGTTTTCGAGGTATGAGGAGATTTATGAATTTATGTCATCCATGAAATGTCAAATTTCCATTATAAGTCTATACAGCAACAATTCTGCATCCATGAAGTCAAAGATTTACAAAAACATGATTTTCCTTGATCATTGAAATTTTGACCCCACAAATAATATGATTTCACAATATGTCATATAACATAATGTTATTTGCCTTTTTTTTTCGCGTACATCAAAAGTCTGTACCATTTAATCAGTTTATTACCTCTACTAACAGAAGAAATGCATGATAGTGACTTTTTTTTTTTTTTTTTTTTTTTTTTTTTACATCAAAACGATTCTGTATTAGATATATGGAAAGCCGAAGGTAACCCCCACATTATTATTATTTTTTCCTATATAATTATATCAAAAATAATTATGTCATCCAAACTTACTTTTTACAACATTATTATTATTTTCCTGCAACAATTATAATCTTGTCTGTTAAATGTGTACACATTATTATTATTTTGTCCTACAATTATAATGATTGAATTTCACTTCACAATAATAATCTTGCCAGTCAATATGTAGACACATTCTTATAATTTTTCGCCTCATGATTACAATCTTGTCAGTCGATGTTTAAATGTGTACACATTATTATTATTTTGTCCTACAATTATAATGATCCAAACTTTACAATAATAATCTTGCCAGTCAGTATGTAGACACATTATTATAATTTTTCGCCTCATGATTATAATCTTATAAGTCGATGTTTATAAACATTATTTTTATTTCACCTCAAAATTATAATAATTATTCTTACTTAACAATTATAATCTTGTTTGCCCATGCGAACATATTATTTTTATTTCGTTTCAAATTTATAACAGTTATATTCCACATCGATCATACAATTATAATCTGTGTTACTCCAACAATAATAATCGCGACCAAAAAAGTTGCAACATTATTATTTAGACGCTTGAAATCAAACGTTTGTATGATTTTGATGTACAGCACAATTATAATCTTGACTTCAATTTTGGGAAAGATTATTATTTGGACGCTTGAAAAGAGCAAACGTTTGTCTGCCGAAGATAATCACGTGGTTTAAGGCCATGTGCTTCCCTATCAACAGTGCCGAGTGCGGCCAGTGAAAGGCAGGCGGTTTGCCGGTAAGTAAAGATGATTTTGTTATATTAATGTACAAGTAAGTGAATTCCATTCATTCGATAAAGGAAATGTCTCAGAAATCAGCTGTCAGTATGCTGTTATTGAACGACAGCTTCGGAAGAAACTAGTTCGAATCATCTCTGTACTTTTGTATCTAGGAGATTGAGATTGCATCAATGCATGCCATTGCGTTGTGAATTTATATTCCATATGTAGATTAAGAGGCGTTAAATGAAATGATTTTGCTAACAGATATTTTTTTAGTTTACTATAATAGCTTGTATATACTTTACAGTTTTAACTTGAATTTTCACCGAAGTAAATTATTTACATTGAGATCTATTGTTATTTACATTGAGACTTGGGTCAGTTGAGTCGCCCGTATTAGACTGCCTGCTCTAAAGTAAAGTTAGGAGTTGATCCTTATGTCGTGGGTTCGAATCCCAATGTGGGACATGGAGACGAGTCCTTCATATAACATGTATAACATAAGATATATTATACCCGAATGTTTTGATGGATGAAAACATTTTTATATGAAAAAACTTATGTTGCAGATTATGCATAAGTTGAGGAAAGGAGCTGCTGTGGGATGGTACAATCAGGTAAGACAGCCTTTTTTTTATATAAAGGGGTATACATGCAATTTATGTGAAATCATAAATTTTCTGGGGTTTAATTTTCGTTGTTTTCACCCGTGGAGAGAACAAATTCATGTCCAATAAATGTAAGGTGTTACATATACCAACTATCAAGATATTCTTCATCCAAAAATCAAATCCCCAGGAACCATTCAGATTTTATATCAAACCACAAAAGTATGAAACACGAAAATACCGTATAATAATTGCCGCCCCTCTATATAAGGCCCCCTTGTCTTTTTCAATTGCCAGGAAATAAATTGTACAGTGATTAGAATTATAGAATTTCAAAGATGTGAAGAAAGTAAAAATGAAACATGTTTTTTATCCAATTTCTCGCTTGAAAATGAATAATTTGCATAATTTGGGTGACATTAACAACTAAGTAAAGTTAGACAATCATTTTAGTGGTTCCTTGTATCTTATATTTTTTTCAAAAGATTTTTTGAAGTAAATATTTTTATAAATATTACAAACATTTTTATATGAAATTAAACTTATTTGCAATTATTCTAAGTTGCCCAGGGCGGAATAGGGATTATACGGTATGTGATTTTACAGTAAAAGTTCACCCTGGGTCAATCTAGAACAGTTAAATGTTTTTCATCATATTACACTAACATCTAACAATATCCCACTGAGGGTCACGTCTGAGGTCCAATTCGGAACAACTATAGACTTATTCGCTTCAACAAATATACGATGATTTTGCAGGCTACAATTTGATTGGATGATAGAATCTGACCTCTGACGTGACCCTCTGTGGGATGTTGTTACTAGATGTTAGTATGTGAGCAGATCTAACATCTAATTTTAATTAGATTGCCTCTAGGTGTTTTTTAAAGTCACAGCATTTAGGAGTTAGATAATAGATTCTAAATATGAGAATCTCTACATTTTTTATGCAATCATCAGTCACCATGAGAAATACAAATTAATATGCTCTAGTTTTTAAAGAATTATTTGCACATTTAATTTCAGGAGCAACAAAGAGTCTTGCTTTGTAAAGGCATGCAGGTTTTAAAGAAAGAAAACTGTGTTGTATAGGAAGAAGATTTTCCACTCAAATAATTGTGGATGACACAAAGGTAAAGAGGATATTAATGCTTAGAAAGAATTAAGAAATTATTTAACACAGAGGCAGATTTTTTGTTGCAGTTTGAAAACGCTATTCAAAATGTTCACCGTATAAAATTTTATAAAAATATGTTAGATAATTTCTTTAAAATTTAAAGCTTAACACAAATTTGAGAGAGGTCAAGATAAAAAATGTTCATGCAACTGAATAGCTCTTATCAATGTTTATAGTTTAAGCATATGAAGATTAATCAAAGTCTCTTGAATAGTTTCTTTAAAACTAAGCTTTACTCACTAATTTAAAGAAAGGTCAAGGTCAAAGGAAAGGTCAAGTAAAATAATGATTATGAAGTTGAATAGATCCCATCAATATGTATCTGCACAAATATAAGGTTTGATTAAAAATATCTGGAACAACTCTTGATACAGAACTTAACATAAATTTAAGAAAATTGAGGTCAAGGTCAGAGATGTTCATGCAGTAGAGTAACTCTTATTAATAATATATGTGTATCAGCATATGGAGTAAAAAGTGTGATGGAAGGACAGTAGGGTATGTTATTAAGTTTTTGTCGCATATCTGCGGTGATTTTCTTTGATCTTTCTGTGGTGATATATCCTGTATCACATATGCGATAATACTTTCCACGCCCCTTCATATATCACTGCAGGAGGCAGAAATTGGGTCATGAGAAAAGAACTGATTTTATTTCACAAGTTCATAACTACAGAAAAATGAACATGTTAAGCTATTTCTTAGCCTTTAACTAAATTAAAATACATGTATTTAACTCAGTTGAATGTTCCCAGTCGTTCAAAAGATTAATCCATTTTGAAATTTTGAAAGTTACAGTAAAATCTCCAAACTTTATATCGTTAAACTACTTGATATTTGCTTCTGTGATTTCATATTTGTAGAGTGCCTGGCTCAAAGATAAATTGTCAAAATCTTCAAACTCAGTTAAAAAGTCAAAGTCAAATTCACTAAGAACGTCCAACATGTTGGAGAGCTAGCTTAAAATGAATCTTAAGTTCATGACAGCTGAATATTTTTAGGTCACCTGAGTAAACTCAGGTGACCTATTGCTATCTGTTTTCGTCCGTCGTCGTGCGTCGTGTGTTGTGTGTTGTGTGTTGTGTGTCGTGCGTTAACATTTGGACATTTTCATCTTCTTCTCTGCAGCCACTGAACCAATTTCAACCAAATTTGGTACAAAGCATCTATGGGTGAAGGGGAACAAAAATAGTGAATTTCATGGTCCCTGCCCCCCTGGGGCCTGGGGGGTGGGGCAAAAACCAATAAAATTAATGCAATCTTTAAAAATCTTCTTCTTTACTCCTGGACACCAAGCAGTCAAACTGTTTGCATGATTGTAATCAGCATTGAGTCCTCTACCAAAATTGTGAAATTCATGGCCCCTGGGTCAGGGGTTCTAGTGCTAGGGCGGGGCTAAATAAGTATAAAGTGAAAATGCATTATTTCTTTTAAAATCTTCTTCTCTGCTACTGGGTATTAAATAAGCTAACTAAGTGCATAGTTATGATGAACAAGAGTGCTTCTACCAAAATTGTGAATTTTATGGCCCCAGGGTCAGGGGTTCTGGTGTTAGGGTGGGGCTCTATAGATTATATAGTGAAAATACATGAATTCTTTAAAAATTTTCTTCTCTGCTCCTGGGTATTAAATAAACTAACTAAGTGCATAGTTATGTTGAGCAAGAGTGCTTCTACCAAAATTGTGAATTTTATGGCCCCAGGGTCAGGGGTTCTGGTGTAAGGGTGGGGCTCTATAGATTATATGGTAAAAATACAGGAATTCTTTGAAAATCTTCTTCTCTGCTCCTGGGTATTAAATAGCTATCTAAGTGCATAGTGGTGATGAGCAAGAGTGCCTCTACCAAAATTGTGAATTTTATGGCCCCACTGGGATAGGGGTTCTGGTGTTAGGTTGGGGCTCTATTGATTATAGATAGAGAAAAATACATGAATTCTTTGAAAATCTTCTTCTCTGCTCCTGGGTATTAAATAAGCTATCTAAGTGCATAGTTATGATGAGCAAGAGTGCCTCTACCAAAATTGTGAATTTTATGGCCCCAGGGTCAGGGGTTCTGGTGTTAGGGTTGGGCTCTATAGATTATATAGTGAAAATACATGAATTCTTTGAAAATCTTCTTCTCTGCTCCTGGGTATTAAATAAGCTAACTAAGTGCATAGTTATGATGTGCAAGAGTGCTTCTACCAACATTGTGAATTTTATGGCCCCAAGGTCAGGGGTTCTGGTGTTAGGGTGGGGCTCTATAGATTATATAGTGAAAATACATGAATTCTTTGAAAAAAAAAATCTTCTCTGCTCCTAGGAATGAAATAAATTAATTACATAGTTATGATGAGCAAGAATACCTCTTCCAAAATTTTGATTTTATGGCCCTAGGGTCAGGGAATCTAGTGATAGGGCGGGGCTCTATAGATTATATAGTGAAAATACATTAAATCTTTGAAAGTATTCTTCTCTGCTCCTGGGTATTTAGCAGATGAACTACCTATATAGTTATGATGAGCAAGGGCGCTAATCTTCCAGAATTGTGAATTTCAAGGCACCAGGGTCAGGGGTACCATAGAGGGGGGCTGTACTTATATACTGAAACTGGATGAATTGTTTGAAATCTGCTCCTTGGTATTTATCAAATATTTTTGGAAAGCAAGGGTGCCTTTTCAAAAATTGTGCAATGTGTGTATCTAGGCTTAAAGGGTCAGGGGTTCATGTGTGATAGGGGCATTACTGATTATTGCTGAATATTACTGATTACTTGAAATGCATTTTTTGTTCCCCTACCCTGCCTATGGGTATTAAGTAAACAAACTAAGCAACTGCTAAGTGTATTGTTATGATGATCAATGGTGCCTCTTTCAAAATTGTGAATAGCATAGCATCTGGCTTAAAACATGAATCAAATTTAATCACTGGAAAGTTGTTGCATAATGCTCAGGTGACCTTTAAGGCCCATGGGCCTCTTGTTTTATTGAATTTTGACACTCTCAATGAAATTTACATCATCAGACATGCGGCAAGTTGCTTACATCATAGATGCCTCGTACTATTGGTTATATCGTTTTCATGGGGCGTGGAAATCTCGGGCGCTCCGCGCCCTCGATTTCCACGCCCCATGAAAACGATATAATCAATACTACTCGGCTTCTATGATGTAACCTATACAAGTAAACCTAATTAATATTTATGCTAAGCTGAGGCCACAATATTGGGTCATTTTTCATAGAAAAAAGGAACATTTTTTTTTACATTCTGTGGAACATCAAGGCCATTGAAGTGACTTTAGTGAGCAAAGTGGCCCATGGGCCTCTTGTTATTTGTTATTTAATTCATCATGAATCAGGTGGTATAATGATATTTTTATATTTTAGTTCTACCAATGAAGGATGTCATAACCCACTTTGAAAAGAAGTTTGTTCGAAAGAAAAGGATCTGAAGTGGGAGAAAGAATTGCTTATATTCAGATGGAATTATAGACTGTTAGACCTTTTGCTATCACTTAATTCTGTACTATTTTTTCCGCAACACTGAGCCTATAAGCTTTTGACTTGATGGTTTATCTAATTTGAGAGAGCATAGTCCAGTTTTTAGGCATTTCATGATTAACAATGCAGAATATGTACACATGTAATGGCAGGTAAAAATCCCACACAAACAGGACACTGATAAGACTGGAATTTAGAGATATTTAATTTTTCTCTTGTGTGAATTGAAAAAAAGTTTATGCCAGAAACAATATAATAAATTAATAACTTGAGTCTTGTTTTGTGCTTATATTTTTATGCCCCCGTAAATGAAGATTTCCGTACTTGTGAAAAAACTTTAGTCTGACCATAACTTGGGAACAGATGGTGATAGGGCTTTTATGTTTCACAATTGTATTTCCAGTTAGGGGACCCTACTTTGGGTACCAAAATATTAAATTTGCATTTAAGAAAAGCTTAATCTTCACTAGGTTGCCATACGGGGGGTATCAGTGTTTCACAAACACATCTTGTTTGGAAATCACCTTGCATGCAAGATTTTTTTCAGTACTAGATTTGAGTGTGAATTCCATCTCAAAGTCAAGTACATGTATGTGAAGGTATTGGGTAACTCATTAAAAGTCATATATATATAGTTTACAGATTATCAGACCCAAATATGAAGCCCACTATTTTAAGTACACATACAGTATAGAGGCCATATACACTGTAGTAACTTCCATATTTTGAACTTGTATTTCCAATGTTGGTTAACAGTATTTGGGTCTACAATTATCACATGTACATGTATATGACAGAGCTCCAACTTTTCTAACATGCCTTCCATTAGATGTTTGTCATTCAAGTCCAAAAGAACACCAGAAAAAAATCACAATTTAATATCCATTTAATTGTAGTAAATTCTATCTCTCCCACCACTGTCTTGAGTGGCAATATTTGGTCTTTATTTTCAATTTTGAGGATATATTACAATTTAATAATGTACCTCTTGTCACCAAATGGGTAAGTCAATAACACATCATTACCAGACAACTTTAAATAAAACAAATGTGCAAATTACTTTCAGGAAAATAAAAAAAAATCTAATTGCAAAATATTCAAATAGCAAATGCCTCGATATTTTGGTAAATATATATACAGATGTAACAAGAGGCTCAGGGACCAACTGGTTCACTTGAGCACCGTGGCTAAGAAAAAAGCAAAAATCAGTTTAGTATTGAAAAACTTAAATGCATAAGTGGTCCTGACCTATCCTTAAAAGGGAGGGGTATGATTTGACAAAATTGAACCTCCACTAAATAAGGATGCCTATATATTTCTGACTGTGGCCTTTTTTCCTACAAGTCTGAACTTTCAGTGTGGCCCCACTCTACACCCAGGGGGTCATGATTTGTACAAACTTGAATCTACCCTATCAGACAGTGATTCCACATGAGTATTCACCTTTCTTGGCCTATTGGTTAAACAGAGTATCAAATGTAAATATTTCAATAATGAAAATGTATCAAAAATGCATCAATTTAAATGAAGTGTTAAATGATGTTAAAAGGACAAAGTTCTTGAAACAACAGGAACAACACATGCAGTCTTTCATCAAGAATTCTCTGTAATTTGCCAAGACTCTTCCTTCTTCCAAGTTATTCACATTGCAACTTTTTGTCCAGACCGGCACACTCTTCTAACGAGATTTCTCTGATATTTATCACGGCTGTGTTTTCCTTATTTTCCAACTGCAAGATTTTTGTCCATGGGTCTAAAACTTATGATGTGCTCAAAGTCTATCAGGATGCAGTTCAAACTCCAACATAAAATTCATGGTTCCTGACCTCTGAAAAATAACAATAAAACACAATAAGAGTTTTTATAATTATCATTGACACACATAATCATGGGAAAACTTGGTAGGATGGAAAATTACTTTCATGAGTATGACAAGTGGAGGGCTCCCAATGTGACAGCAAACTGGGTTTTTCTTGTATGAACAAACCTGTTATTAAATTCATATATGAATAAAAAAAAATGTCCATTTGCAAGAGTTATTCCCTTTATCAAAAAAACCCTCCCTATTTTCTCACAATATTCTTTGTAACTTGCATGAATTTAAAAAAAAAAAATTCAATTAAAACTTCTTTTGACAATTTTATAATGCATCTTTATTGGCAAAGTATGGGGCAACAAAAAAACCCCGCAAAATGAACAAACACTAGGATAAATCTTCCACTGTAATATATATATATCATTTCACATTGCTACCTTAACAATTTTGGCTTTTTTGAAACCTAATAATTTATCTGACCCAAACTTCTTTAAGTTGAAAATCTTTTCAAGCTTAAATTTACACCTACTGATGATGCTTTCTATTTCTTTGACTAATCATGGCCTTAGAAGATTTCTAATGATCTTTCCTTTGTGTTCTTGTGCACAACTTTGATTTCCTTTGTGGCCCCATCCTAACACTGGGGATCATTATGTATGATAAACATATCCAGAGACTTCTTAGTCGGACAAGTTTACTTGAGCCTTATGCCCTGTTCACATAGAGAGTTTAATTAACAGTAAATTAATGCAAAGTAAAATAATAGAATTAATTTTTTTTTCCTTGACAGCTAAAGCAGAAGTAAACAAATCCAACACACAAAATTTTATTTCTACATTGTGCGACCAGTAATGCTATTATGACTTTATTTGTTATTCACATCATGTGTGCCGAGCAGATTCAATTGGCATAAAAATCATAGTGTTTGTTATAAAATTTAGTGATTAACATAATTTTCCTTTATTTTTCAACCAAAAATAGCACTCATACCTAAATTTAACTATTGATATGCGGCCTGTGACTTAATTCAGGCCTTATGCATGCGTCAAACTTTAATTCGAATTAGATTCGTTTAGCGTTCACAGAGCTAATGCGAAGTAATTTTATGCGCAGTAAATTAATTCAAATTAATCTTACGAGATTCGCATTAAATTCTCCGTGTGTATGCTGTTCAAATTTAATTTGCAGTAACTTACGTTTAATTCGAATTAAACTCTCCATGTGAACAGGGCATTAGACTTAAGGTAAGCTAAATTGTAAATAATTATTTATAAAGTAGATGACTGTCTCTTCTAAACATACCAATATATTTCTGCAGAATAAATAAAAATATAAATCTTTCCAAGTACCCGTTACATTTTCTTAACTAATAACCCCCCTCCCCCCTGGATAAATCTTCCACTGTAATATATATATCATTTCTTAATTCTACCTAACAATTATTGGTCTTTTTACCTCTGTGTCATCTGCAATTCTTTAAGTTGAAAATCTTTTCCTTTCTTTACAACACTGTTTTCTTTCTTTAAAACCTGCATGCCTCTAAAAATCAAGACTCTTTGTTGCTCTTAAAATTAAATGTACATGTGCAAATAATTCTTTAAAAACTACAGCATATTTTCTATTTCTCATGGTGACTGATGATTGAACAAAATAATGTAGAATTTCAGAAATTCTGAAATGTTTCATATTTAGAATTTGTCAATTAACTCTTTTAATGGCAATGGCTTGAAAAACGGAATTGAATTTTTTTCCTTAAATCATTGAGCACTTGAGCTAAAAACAAATCCAACACACACCAGTGATTCCTGATTGTGTTAAGTGATTTATTGTACAGTTTATTGGTAGTTAATTGAACACACCCAGTATATTGTAAAATTTAAACAACAAACAAAGGTGTTTGCTGTCATATAATTAAGAGGAAAGATTTGGTCTAATAATAGATAACTTCATAAAATCAGCAAATCAAGACAAATCAATGGAATCATCAATAGTCATTTGTCAGACTTTCTAATAACAGTAAGTCTCAATGTAAATGACTTATTGCAGAGAAAATTCAAGCTAAACTGTAAAATACGAGTATATACTGTACGTAAAGATATATCATTTAATTTAACGCCTCTTAATCTACATATGGAACATAAATTCACAATGCAATGGCATGCATTGATGCAATCTCAATCTCCTAGATACAAAAGTACAGAGATAATTCGAACTAGTTTCTTCCGAAGCTGTCGTTCAATAACAGCATACTGACAGCTGATTTCTGAGACATTTCCTTTATCGAATGATGGAATTCACTTACTTGTAGATGGAATTCACTTACTTGTACATTAATATAACAAAATCATCTTTACTTACCGGCAAACCGCCTGCCTTTCACTCGGCACTGTTGATAGGGAAACACATGGCCTTAAACCACGTGAGATTATCGGGATATAGTAAATTACTGGGAGGGCAGACAAACGTTTGCTCTTTTCAAGCGTCCAAATAATAATCTTTCCCAAAATTGAAGTCAAGATTATAATTGTGCTGTACATCAAAATCATACAAACGTTTGATTTTGTCAAGCGTCTAAATAATAATGTTGCAACTTTTTTGGTCGCGATTATTATTGTTGGAGTAACACAGATTATAATTGTATGATCGATGTGGAATATAATTGTTATAAATTTGAAACGAAATAAAAATAATGTGTTCGCATGGGCAAACAAGATTATAATTGTTAAGTAAGGAGAATTATTATAATTTTGAGGTGAAATAAAAATGTTTTTAAACATCGACTAATAAGATTATAATCATGAGACGAAAAATTATAATAATGTGTCCACATTGACTGGCAAGATTATTATTGTAAAGTTTGGATCAATATAATTGTAGGACAAAATAATAATAATCTGTACACATTTAAACATCGACTGACAAGATTATAATCATGAGGCGAAAAATTATAATAATGTGTCTACATATTGACTGGCAAGATTATTATTGTGAAGTGAATCATTATAATTGTAGGAAAAATAATAATAATGTGTACACATTTAACAGACAAGATTATAATTGTTGCAGGAAAATAATAATAATGATATAAAAAGCAAGTTTGAATGACATAATTATTTTTGGTATAATTATGTAGGAAAAAATAATAATAATGTGGGGGTACCCTACAGCTTTCCATATAGATACTTACTGGTATTTCATAATTTGTTTCTATTCATTTTTACTTTAAATGGAAATGAAAATGTTTAAGACACTTTTCTTAAATCTTGCCAAAGAAATTCATCTAACTTGCATTTTTACATTTCACTTAACAGTAAGTTTTTTTTTTGAAAAATAAGACCAAACAAAACAACTGTAAGAAGAGAGAAAAATTAATTATTATTTCAGATGACAGACAGGAATTTTTTCTTACGAGTTAATGATAAGCCCGTGTTTGACTTGACTTACCAAATCAGCAACAAATCCGCGTCAGGTGAAGTCAGGCCTATACTGGACAAAAACCAGGCCACAGGCAGTAATATCACGGTATGTAGTTGTTATTGAATGTCTAATATCACGGTATGTAGTTGTTATTGAATGTCTAATATCACGGTATGTTGTTGTTATTGAATGTCTAATATCACGGTATGTAGTTGTTATTGAATGTCTAATATCACGGTGTGTAGTTGTTATTGAATGTCTAATATAACGATGTGTAGGTGTTATTGAATATCTAATATCACGGTATGTAGTTGTTTTTGAATTTCTAATATCACGATATGTAGTTGCTGGTGAATGTCTAAAAAAATTCTGTTATTCAATGTATAAGTCATAAGAATCAGGGTTAATTTTCCTATTTGACGACAATGATAAGATGACGTTCAACTGACCATATAGATTTAAGGTGAACATTGGAATCTCAACATTAAGGTACTGAATACAATTCATGCGTAGGACTGAATTGAAAGTTGAAACCACTTATTCTCTATGTATTTTGACCTCAGTATCAGAAATCTGAGACATTTATTTTTCTTGATCCCATTATATTCCGATATCTGACTGTCGTTATGGGTGTTTGTTTTTATTGTTGGACAGGGTGAGTTCCGAACAGAATGTGACGATTGTAAACCAGACCTGAGGATTTCCGGACGTCCACTGACGTCCTTAATCACCGTGGGCCTCACACAGGAACTCGAGGTCGAGGTCCTGGTTATGAATTTGGGAGATCCGGCGTACGGGGCCTCATTTCTAGTATCCAATGACATGAACGTTCCTCTAACAAGTTATGCAGTATTGTTAGAGCAAGGCTCGGAGCGAATGACGTGCACAGCAGAAACAAACGGTACACGGTGCACGTTTGTTTCACCGCCTCTGTTTCCGCAGCAGAGGGGCCTGGTCCGCCTTAGATACGATGTTTCTCTGGACCGATTATTAGAAAAGGGATTACGGAATCTTCCGGCGAAAATCCAGATAACTTCTACAGCTGACGTAACTGGAGACGTTAATCCAGACAATAATGTGATAGAGTTGAGCACTAATCTACAACTAGAAACAACGGTACAGATGATAGGGTAAGGTCAAGGTAGAAAAATAGACACAGTTAATTAAATCTCAACTAATTATGGATCAGTGTCAAACTGTTAGCTGTCGGTATTTTTAAAATAGTTTCTAAGTTAAACTCGATTTTGAGAGAATTGAGGTCAAGGTCAAGATTTTTAAAAAAAAATTGATGAATTTTTAAAGCTCTCATAAACATGTAACTGTATGTTTGATAAAAATATCTTGAGTGGTTCTGAAAAAAAAAAATTAATTTGAGGTTAAGTCAAAAGGAAGATTAAGGTAAAAAAGTGTTCATGCATTTAATAAACCTTCATCAATATTTATCAGCATAATTATAAGTTGGATGAATATATCTTGAACAAATTCTTAAAATACTCCATTATAATTTGTTTTGTTTGAAGTTCATCGTCACCCGACCAGGTGAGGATGTCCCCACAGAAACGCTCCAAACTCTTACTGTACCAGGCCTACTCCATCAGTACGCTAGGACCCAGTCCCCTACCGGAAGTCAAGGTCGTCTTCAATATACCAGTAATCGCAAACGGCAAAGTGATTGTGCCCGAGTCAGAACTCAAAGTATGGAAAAGCATTTTAATTTATTGATATTATTGTATATGTATATAATTATGCATTTTTTTTATCGAAAAAAAAGATAATTATTGATAACTGACTTAATTCTGATTAACGGTAAAATATTTTTAGTTTACAGATTTGAAAATGTGTTTTAAAAAAATGGGAAATTGTTTTTTTTTAAATTCACTTAATTAAGTGAAGAAAGTTGACGTTAGCCAACAGAAGTTTTAACCCACGCCTGAATATGTGTATTTTACAGAAATTAAGCCTATATATTTTTTGCTAAATAAGAAAAAAATTAAAGCCAGCTTCATTGAAGCAACCCTCAACGATTTTATTTTGCAGTTGTCGATAGATTCTAAGATCTCAGAAGTAAGTAACACAAGTCTGAAAATACAAGTCACTACATATCGTTTTTCATAGTACAGTCAACGCAGAACATTTTCCATCAGCATTGAAGCATGATGCTTCATCTTGTTGCTGTCTGCTTGTTTGCATGTCTGTGTTATGCAAACGCTTGGCCTAAACGTGTTAATGATCATGACAAACCGATTAATTCCGACCCCCATTTCCGTCAAATAAACATACACGTCCTGGCTTTTACTAAAATCTGAATAAGATGTATTTTTTATATTAAGGTGACAGTGTTTACTCCAACTGACAATTGCAGTATGACGTCATTCCCATCAGTCGGTGCTGTGACGTCATCGCCTTCCGTGGGACAACCTAGTGTGATCATCAACCCAGATAATTCTCTCCCTTTAGTGAGTTAATCCATCCTTAATTGTGTTGTATATACTGCAGACTCAAATTGTGCTAAAAATAATTAGATAAATTGTTAAATTTTAGCAATGAGTTAGCCATCTATTAAATATGTGAAAATATGGCTGGACTGACATATCAAAATGAAAACAATATTAATTGAGCAAAATAAAAGCGAATGAAAGTCTTGAATAAACTCATTTAAACAATATATATATATATATATATATATATATATATATATATATATATATATATATATATATATATATATATATATATATATATCCAGTACAATGTTTAAATATATTATATAGTATTTTATATTATTTTTATGTGAGTACAAGTCAATTTATATTACTATTTTTAGGGTTGTGGAGAGAGTGGTGTTGCTTGTGCTGTATATGAGTGCGTGATTAGTGAATTAAAGTTAGATGATCTTCACGGCTTCATCATCAATGGCAATATTTCTGAAGAAAACCTTCCAGAACTTCAGGCGGTATGGATTAAACACCAACAAAGCAAAACATATTGTTCTGTATCCCGAGTTAAACCTTATGGATAATTTAAGAATGAAAATTATAAAATTCTAGTAGCAAAAAATATATATATATATATATAATATATATATATATATATATATATATAAAATATAACTATATATATAATGTTGTTTTATGTTATACAGGGGTTTATTTGTAGACAAAAGTGTCGCTTTGATTCAGATTTATTAGTTGCATTAGCCTTCGTACCATAGGTGTCGATATATTTTTTATACTTCTGAATTTATTAATTATCAGCTTAGTAATTATTCGAAACTGATCAAAATTCGGAACTGGTCAAACGACTGTTGGTTCCTTTTTTAAAACTGAATTTGACTACGGAACGTTCAGTATACCTAATCAGTGCATAGGAATCACGGTGGGTTTGACCGGTAAACAGGGGATGCTTACTCCTCCTAGGCCCCTGATCCCACCTATTAAACCCATTTTACGGTTTGGTTTTGTTTATGTATATTTGTTCCAAAGAGATAGACTAAACCATATCGTAATGCTCCGTCTTAAGTAATGACGCGGATTTAAAAAAAAAATACTTTCTATAAAAAACCCCGACTATTTCATAAGACACTACCACTACATTGTACTTTTCTTTGGTGGAATGCAGTTAAGCATACTGAATGATATGTATTTTTCTGATAAAACGTTAAGGTAGCTTACAGCTAATAGAAATACTTAGAATGTTGTTTTATGTTCGCTGTCGTAAAGACATAATATGTGGGATTCAATTTCTTGCATTAAAGCGAAAGTTGCCAACGATATAAGCCTGAATTTATTAATTATCAGTAATAAATAAATGATTAAAATTTGCGATATTGTTCTGTGGAAAAAAATTCTTTTAAAATTTCAGTTACATAATTTTAGCAAGTAACTTTACGTACGACCACTCTTCAAATTGAACATTTTACTTTTCGGGTTCTGTGTGATGTAATTTCTTCAAGGGACTAGGCCCAGTGTCACAATATAAGTGGGCATTTATTATTAGGAGTTTTAAATACTCAACGTTTCAAAATTTTAAATTTCTTTTGAGTCTCATATATGATTTTTCTAAATTTACAGGGGCAATCAAATGTAATTCACCGCATTCAGAATATATCGTGATTTTTTGTATAAAAAAATTGGTTTCCAATAAGTATTTACAGTTACCATAATTTTAGCAAGCTTTTCCACTTTGAATACTTCTAGAAACTACAAATTACTTTTTTCACCGATTACTCGTGTTTATATGAAGAAGGAGTCTAGATTTAAAGAAAATAATTTAAAGAATATGTAGGATGTGGAACTGAAAAAGTTGATGCAGATGGTACTATGAAGATCAAACATTCGACTGAAGTTAGCTTCCAATGTCAGCTTCTCAGTATGATTTCATCCTTTTTCTACTCCAAACGTCCGCAGTAGATGCTGGCACGAAAGAGATCCCTTTAAATACTGCGCAGTAGCCTTGAGTGCCAAAATTTGCAACTCTCCGAATTCTTGTGATGTCTCTATATAAGGAAAACCTTTTCTAACGAAATTTACAATAAATAAAGCAATCAAATGTAATAAAACACAACACCGCATTCAGAATTAACAATAGTTTTACAAATACGTAATTTTTTTTTGATCTGTATTATTACATCCACTAACAATAGTTTTCTCCTTTATTTTTTAAATAATTAAAATTCGCTTATCACTGCATAAATACAGTAGTGCATGTCGCCTGAAGAAAAATTTCGTATGGCTGTTTCAATTTGCAAATACATTTTTCATAATTTCAAAATTATTTTAAGATCCTACTTTAAAAAAATAAACAGATATAAATATAAACAATGCAATATATATTTTTTTTGTTAAACTCATTATTACACGTGCTGCCAATCTTTCCAAAAAATTTACATAACCCCCTTACGAACAACCTGTGGCCCCTGATTGTGGGTCTGGCAACAGCTGTCCTTCATTCCAGTAACAACAAACAAAGAAAGCATTTTATTGTTTAAATAAATACTGTTAGAAATTGTTAAATTGTCAACTATTTTAGTACGATTAACTTTATTTTTACGAACACTGCTTATAATCTGTTGAATCAATGCTCTTTAATTATGAATAAAGTATCTTGTTCTCTAGAAATTCTACAAATTACTTTTGAATGTCTCTGAAAGAGTTACTCAGAGTAATTCGCCTATCCATGAAGGGAAGCGATCTGATTAAATTTGAAAGAAAAGGCTAATTTAACGTTTATTATTAGGAGTTGTGGAACTATTTTAAATTTCAGGGCATTACTCAGATACGGTACTATACAACTGGGGCAGTCTATCCCTCAGAAACATTAAAAGTTCCCCTGAAGTTAGCTTCCAATGTCAGCTTCTCAGTATGTATTTCATCTTTTTCTACTCCAAACTTCTTAGTTTCTGCACCATAAAATGTGTTTAAGTCCTCTAGATCTGTGCAAATATTAAAAGAAAGTCTGATATCAAAAAAATTTGATGCATTGAAGTAAGATCAGTATGTCTTTAAGAGCAAATTTAATGTCTTTGGCATTTTTTCACCAAAAAGTCTTACTGCAAAGATTAAAATTTGACAACTCCCATACTGGAGTATATTTCGTCTAATTAGTAATTATTTTTTTCCAGAGGTATTATTACATATAACAAAGTATTGTTTTGTATTAAATAATTAAAATTCAACTTACCGCGGCTAAGATACATTTTGTTGAAAGCTGGAGAAAAATTTTGTATGGGCTTTGTTTGCAAATAATTTTTTTCAAATTCAAATATTATTTTAAGGAAAACCATGGAAAAAAATAAAGGGGTGCAATCAACTACGAATACCATGCAGTGATCATATATATTTTTAAAAATACAACTCTTTGTTACAGGCAGTGCTACCAATCTTCCCAAATGATATAACTCCGGCCCCCCAGGAACTGAACCTGTGGCCCCTGATTGTGGGTCTGGTAGTAGGTGTCCTTCTTATGATACTATTGGGAATCATTCTCTGGAAGGTAAGTTTGTTAGACAGTCGGTGTTTATGTATAGTAGTGGATTTTGGCCTATAGGTGTGGCTTATTTTGAAATATCTGTTGAAGTTGTAGAAAGTTGTATTGACGTACAGTCACTTACTGTGGATTCAAAAATTTTCGTGGGGTTTTAACTTTTGTTATTTTCGAAACGTAAAATTTCCTCAAACCGAGAAAATTAGACCCCACGAAAATATGTGATTTTACAGTATTTGCAGTTGACTATCCAGTTATTTTGTAGGGGTAAAAGCTATTGTCTTTAATATACTGTATTGTTGTAGTCCTACTACATGTAGACATTCTTCATTTAACTTGGCCTTTGACGGTGAAAATGTAGGAATATATTGAATCAACATTATGGTTCCTAAATTTTTTTTTATAAACTTTCTTGAGTAGTATTGTTGGTGTATTCTTAAAGTTCTTTAATAGTGAGAATATATCGCCTTGTATATAATTGAGAAGTTTATAATTTAGTTCCTTATAATTTTATAGCTTGGCTTCTTCAGAAGAAAGAAGAGAGAGGAATTGGACCAATACAAAAGGAAAAGTTATGCCTACCAGAGGCAAAGCCGTGCTTTGTTGCGAGCAACAAAAGATATGGACAAATCTGATAGAGAACTATTGTCTCAATATTCCCAGATAAATTAGTCGTTATTAATTTAGTACAAAGAATGCTTGTTAAGTGAGTTTTTTTTCAAGATTCTTTAAAATTGAATTTTCAAATACAGATACATAATTTTTTTTCAAGTTTTGAAAAATCAAAGTGATGTGAATAATGCAAATCAAGTGATGTGAAGAATGCAAATCAAGCTTCTATAAGACTAAATTCCTAAATGCAGTACATAGTAGCTTTTGTTAAAATGTAAATGTTCAATATTTATAGTTTTCCCCCTCTCAAGACAAACAAAATGCTGCATAGTCGGTAAGAATATAATAAATGGATAGAAATATTCCTTTATGAAATAAATGTTGCAGTATTTTTTAGCGTATATTGATACAGTCTGTAAATTTGAGTATATAACTTGGGAAGGAAAATACTTTGGGCATATTTGTTTATCTTCATCTTAAATATGATTTGATAAAAGGAAAAGTAATATCGTAAATCTGGAAATTTTTGCTGTAGATAAATTTTTAGCAAATTTGCGAATTCGCAAAAATATTTTTCTTAAAAATAAATTTTCAATAAGAAAATGTTTGATCGCAAAATATTGAAACGTAATAATTAATCAACAGCATTTTGACCCGAATTCGCAAAATAAAATCGACGTAAAAATTTCCAGATTTAAGGTAATTCAAATCTCATTCCAAATATGGAATATACTTGAGTGATCTACAGTATGCAGTTGGTGTTAGCTGTTGCGTTGGCAACTACGTTTAGCTGTAAATAGCATGAGATTGATGCAAGAAAATGTGTAAAAACCATAGAATTTAAGTTTGTTTCGAAAGAATAGTGTCAATAATGTAAAAATTCAGTTTCATCTAGTTTTTGTTTGGTATCATCTTTTGGTAAGTTCATAGTATCTTGATAATAATATTATTGATTTCATTATTTTTGTTTTCCAATTATGCCATTTAGCACATTTAATGCCTTTTTAATATAAGTGTTATAATTAAAGAGTTTCAAATTTCAAATTAAAGTTTGTTTTGACACCATACAGTATAAAAATTCATAAAGATTCATCTACTCTTTGTTTGATATCATTTTTTTGGTTAGGTAATAGTTTCAATGAATTATCATGTGTTTTCCAATATGCCAGTTAGCACGTTTAAAGGACTTATCGCATGGTTCATTCATTTTTGAAATTTTGACAGAAATAGAATTCATATGCATCATATCACAATTTATTTCTCTCAAAAACACAATAAACTAGCTTTATTTTAAAGTTAAAGTTAATTAAAATTCCAATCACGCTTTATGCATATTCTACCCGAGATTTTACGCGCCATATTACTTGTGACGTCAAAGGCGACGATTCGAGCGAGAAAGCTGTTCAGACACTGTGTGGATTATCTCCTAATTGGATTAGATAATTACCATTATCTCGTCAGACGTGGTGATAATAGTTGGGTATTAGTGACAATGGTTTATTGTGCTGCCTATGGTTGTTCGAATATTCACAAAAAGGGGAGCGGACTAAGTTTTTTTTAGCTTTCCACGTGATGCTGCACGGAGAAAAGTTTGGACATTTCACTGTCGGCGGAAAGGCTTCGTACCAACATATAACAGTAGATTGTTCTCTAAACATTTCACTAGGTGTCAAATAGAAAGGGATCCAGATAGAATGTTGGTAAATGGGTATTCCAGTGCAAGGATTGGGCTTCGCAGCGACGCTGTTCCAGATGTACCCCTCGGAATCAAGCCCCAGGATGAGAACGCGGCCATTGTTATCCCGTCCAAGAAGCCCCGGGGAGCTTATGTTAAACGACAGCGGGCTGATGTAAGTGTACATCTGTATATCTTATTCACTTATTAAATGATTTATTAATAATAGCAAAAGTGCAGCAAGTCTAAGAAAAATTATCCAGGCCGCGTCTCATGAGTGCACTTGCACTTGTAAATTTTGTGGTTTTAAAACAAGGTGAACTATTAAAATTAGAGGGAAAATAAATGTGATAACGATGCTGGATATTAACAATATTTTCTGTTTATGAGAATTACCGAATTGTTCTCTGTGAATGAGATTGTTTCAGCATTGAATGTCACTTCAATTTCAATTTTTAATTGAATTTATTTTATTATTTATCTTTTTATTTAGGGCTTTTTTTCCCCCATTTTTTTCATAATTTGTTCAAAAAAGATTTAAAAAACTGTCATGTAAAAAGTGTGATAAAGAGGATTTCATGGGTTTATATTAGCATGATCAATATCTGCACATGATACTGTAGGTCAAAGTATGTGTATTGTGCATGTGTAAATATTAAACATTAACAAAAATATTCAGATTCCCTGCCTACATGTCCTACAAGAATTAGAGCCACGAAATGTTGAGGACACATCAACCCAGCACTACCCCCCAGATCCACAACCATTACCGGAGACTACTTCAGATCCCGGAGCTGAAACCACAGTCCCAAAGAAGGAAAAATCCACTATCAACACCCCAATTGCTACAGTGACTCAATCCAAGAAGTGTCAGGCATCTATTCAGGTTCCCCAGAGAACTAGAAGAATCCAGGTCTACATTCCTATTTCATCAAGTGTTCAGACTGTGTCCACTGGAGTCCAATGCTCAAGCCTTTGTGTTGGTGTCCCATTGCGAGTGGCGGTGTGGCAGCAGGCTTAGCAACTTTGCCTGATCTCACCCCCAGGATCCTTACGACTCAGACTCAGAGAGTGATGAGTAGGAGGAAGACAGCCAGAATCCACATGACCCAGATTATGAATATGATCCGCTGGATGATGACGTCTCGAGTGATGAGGACATCGAGGATACCCAGGATATGCCTGTCACTTGTCCATTACGCACAGATGTCCCACCAGAGGAAGAGCGACAACTTTGGTATCCGAATCATGCTTGGCCCAGTTGTTACAGAAATGTGGCTCTTGTGATGGTGTATGTAATTCTGTGTTGCTGTTTACAAGAGGAACTATGATAGGGACACTTTCCACTTGCCCTAATGGACACTCTTTCCAGTGGGAGAGCCAGCAGTGTCATTATGGAATGCCATGGTCTAGCATTCTTGTAGCCAGTGCCATAGTGTTTAGTGGATCCAATGTATCCAAGAGCTTATGTCTCTTTAGACATTTAAAACTCACCATGATGTCAACATCAACCTTTAACTGGATTCAGTCTGCCTATGTGATTTCAGCCTCACCTTTTACTTGGGATTTTCAACAGGAAGAGCTTCTTCGAAACAGTGAAGGAAGGGTCCTAACACTAGGAGGTGATGCTAGGTGTGATTCCCCTGGATTCTCAGCAAAGTTTGGATCCTATACACTCATGGATTTGGAGACAGGAAAAGTCATGGATTTTCAATTGGTTCAGGTACACACACATCATGCTCATGTGTAATTAATTAATATGCTTAAGTTGTTTGTTCATCATGTTTATGTCACTGCATGAAATTATTGTAATCTTAATGCTGTCCCTCTCCCCCCCCCCCCCCCAAAAAAAAAAAATCAACATCATTGCATTTACATGTGTATAAACATGTGCAATGTTATGTAACCAATTATTCAAAATTATATTAATTATGTTTTTTATTGCATTTAGAGTAATGAAGTACCTGGGTCCACTCATATGGAGTTGGAGGGTTTGAAACGCAGTCTTCTTAGACTTTGTAATGCTGGACTTCATGTCCAAACCCTGGTTACAGACAGATACGGTATGATGAAGAAATACATGAGGACAGAACACCCAGACAAAAACCATTTCTTTGATGTCTGGCACATGGCTAAAGGTATATTTGTTAAATATATTTTGATTAAAAATGCAAGTTAAAAATTATGACTTTTTTAACTACTAATTTTTAATATACAGAAGTGTCAAAGAAGTTAGAGGCAGCAGTCAAGAAGAGAGATTGTCAAAACATCAGGCCATGGGTCAAAAGTGCAGTCAACCACTGTTACTGGGTGGCTGTCTCTAGCGGGGAAAATGGGGAACTCAAAGAGCAGAAGTGGGCATCACTGACCCAACATATTGCCAACAAACATGAAAGTTGTGAACATGGAGTATTGGCTGAAGACAAGCTTTGGCTTAAAGAAGGTAGGACACCAAATTTTATCATGTCCTTTTGTCACTTTAAAACTATTGAACTATAAAATAGTTGTCCAATGTGTAAATAAAACTTATCTGTCCATCTCTAAAATAAAGCTTTATAATATCTGCTTTTTAAAGTTATAAATTTAATTTATCATTGATTGACTATTGTTTCCGATAGGTTCAAGGGCCCACAAGCTTTTTCGAGAAGTGGTGGAGAGTAAATTTCTGTTGAAGGACATTGGCAAGTTATCCCCACTTCATCAGACATATGGACTGGAGGTTTACCATAGTGTGGTCAACAGTTTTGCTCCAAAGAACACACACTTTTTTTATCCTGCAATTATGGCCAGGTAGTATTTACAAACATAAAGCATGAACAAATGAATCATTTTCTTTTGAATTTGAAAGAATTTATTTTGATCATAAAATGATCCATAAAGTTTTAAATATGTATAAGTGAATTATGTTTTATTTCAGGCTCTGTGTAGCATCACTACACTTTAATGAAAATGGAAGGAGGCAGCAAGCTTGGCAACTTTTTCAGGTAATTAAAAAAAATTCTCTTGCTGCTCTCTCTCTCTCTCTCTCTCATGCGTATTTGGTTATTTAGAAACGTACTTTAATATTAGATTCAGTGTCTATGCGGTTATGTTTTATATAAATTATGTATTTTGCTCAGAAAAAATCTAAGATTTGTATATATATATACTATGTCGATAAATTTATGAGAAAAATAAGGATAATACGTATGAAATAAGACAAACCATGCTGCATTTCCGAGGCGAGTCTCCTCGTCGTTGCCCTCGTCTTCCTCACTTTCTTCGCTGTTCTCTTGCTGATTTTGTAGATTTTCAGCTGCTAGTGGCTCGAACATATATGGCTGAATATCTAACCTATCAGGGATGTCAACAATATCAGCAATTTGGTCGTCCATAATCGGAAAAGTAGGGTAGGGGTTTGGTAAGAATAACGTGAACAGATGATCGGTATTGTCCCCTTGACGTCACAAGACCACGTGACCCGCAATCTCCTAAACTAATTTTTTTTCAAATCGGAGGTTACATTTGAGCTGATCATTTTCTTAATTACTGAAGTTTTTCAGCAATGCAAATAGAACATCTATAAAGTGTAGTCACAAGGAAGGTATATGCATTCATTTTTTAATAATTGAGAACCATGCGATAAGTCCTTTGATACACGTATATTCGAGAAAGAGGGAATACTCAAATCAATTTGCTGAAATTGACAGTAGATCTTTAGATAATGTAAACGACCTTTCGCTTTAATGTAGAGTCCTGTCAACCTGAGATGTTATCGTCTCGGGAAATGAATGCGGAAACTGCCGCTGTATTTCATGTGACAGTCTATATACACGTAAACAAGATCATACTGTGTGAACTATATATATCTTTTCAGTTTCCAATTTCCTTGAAAAAATGTAGACACAAACCTACATAGATAACAGTTAATTATAAATACAGCTGCTTTTTATAGTAAAGATGGTTCATATTAATTAGTAATCTTTACTTACAAATCGGAAGTTATTTCACTGAATGACTTATAAATGCGGAAATCGAACACTCATCACCCGGATATTGAAATCAACGTCTTATTAATCGACGGTGATTTACTACAATGGCGACAAGCTTGATTGTTGTGAAACTAATTATATTTTTTAGATTTGTGTCTGGATTTAACATTGATGTAGAACAAGCACTGATTTATACGGGGACCGCCGGCTCGTACTATGGGGCGACTACGGAATTGGTTTCCAATGCTCAGGGAAAGTGGTAAGAAAGTATTTTTATCAATAAAAAAACATGCTTCTTCCAAGCATTATGTTTCCCACTTAGTTTATTTCACAAGGATTTTAACAACCACGCTTTATAATTCGATATTTTGCCCAACGGTCGTCATATAATGACCTTGCTTGTTAGCTAAATGTAATTTTCATTGCATTGTATATTGACAGAACGGTTTTATATCAATAGTTAGGCCTTTGTTTTTATTCTGAATTTGACTACTGAATATTCCGTCTGCCAGACCAATACATATAGGGTTCACGGTGGGTTTGACCGGTCAACAAGGGGTGCTTACTCCACCTAGGCAGCTGAACCGTATTTCAAACCCGATTTTTTAAATTTAGAAATTTCTTATTTATTAAAATAGTTCATACGGGTGTAAGTTTAATAGCTACACGTAGCGACCATGAAAAAAATAAGAAAATTTCATGTGTATTATATGGAATATATAATTGATAACTTTTCACAGTTTACATTATTTTGAATAAATGAATAATCCATTGTACAAAATATGACTGTATTCAAAACCTCGCGTATTTTTGACTTCTATAGTCTGATGAGGAAATTCATATTTGACACAATGAACATTTTTATGTATACAATACCTAATAATAAACATTCCGCAAATTACTTCTGTTGAATATAATAAAGATCGTATTACAAGATCAATTAATACAAAAATGGCATTCTGATATTAAAATTTTGTATCAAAGGCATATTTACTTTGCTTATATAAAACTTTTCACAAACAAATTTTGAGTGTGAAAATTATTTAAAATTTTACCATTAAAATGGATATAAAAATACTTAAGGCAATGAAATGTCCGTCTAAGAATCACCGCCAGCTATAAGCTTGGGAAGATGGTTACATGTTTACCATTAAATGAAAGATTATGTACACTTTGTAATTCAAAACATGTTGTCCTGTATACTTATACCTCTGAAGGAATATATTTATGCATTTTAAATATTTTTCATTGTCCTCATGTACCATATATTTTAAATGGTTTTGAGAGAATAAATGAACTTGAACTTGATACCCGCTATTGATAAATAAACGAAGATCGAGCACTATTCATTATCTTTAGCTTTTGAATCTTAGCTTACATTTGAATAAAGGAATATAAAATATTCAATAGCTGGCAAAACCTCGCGTTATTTGTGTGTATAGGTCTTTTTGTATGCAATTGATGAGGAAATTGAAATTTGTCAAAATACGGTAATATTTTTTCAATATATATACACCTTTATACTTTCAGAAATGTAGTAATAAATACCTCTACGCGTAAAAGCGTGACACATTCTTACATGTACATTTTTTTACATAAATTACGAATTTTATATCAACTTGATGATCATGTAAAGGATTTTTTTTTACAATGTGATCTCAATAGTTTCAATGTCTAAATGTTTTCTTGACCCCTGGGTGTAAAATAAAACAACGTATAGCATATCGTATAAAATCAAAACAATGTCATTAACACAAAGCAAATACAACTTAAGGTTCCTTATTTGCAATTTTATATCACTAACACACATTAATGTTAATGGTCATATCTGTAATATATATCTTTATCAACTAAACTATTAAATTTTTTTTAAATAAAAAAAACATACATATGGCGTTCTCTCATGTTGATAGATACCACAGCCTCTCACTATTATGTTACAATATTTTCCTTTGTACAAAGTGGATATAAGCAAAGAGTATGGATTAAGGCAATGTAGATAATGTGATTGTCTAAGAATTCACCGCCAGCTATGAAGGACTGAGATCTTTCGATGATTGGTTACTGACCCTGCTTTATCACAAAGAACCACTCTATCTAATTCATTATTGGTTCCTTCAAAACATTAACGTTTGTCCTCAAGTTAATACACTCAGATGAAAAGGAAACTATTACAAATTATCTGCCATATCTTCATTTTAAAATATCTACATTTACCGATTGTTATCGGCCTTTGTTTTAATACTGAATCTGACTACGGAATGCTCCGTTTACTTGATCAATACATAATCTCACGGCGGATGTGACGTCAACAGGGGATTTTTACTTCTCATCGGGACCTGATCCCACCTCTGGAATTTCCATGGCAGGAGTCTGTTTTTTTCTGCCCGATTCACACACTGCATCGTACATGTATATGGATTTTTTTATAATCGATATTGATGACATCGTTTAGGCTGTGTGAGGATGATATACGCATATCGATACACATGTAGAAATATAGAAATATCGCCATTTTTTTTTTTAAAATATGCATTGAAGAATATAATGTATTTCAAGTCTTTCGATCGACTCTTGATTGAAAATAAGCTATTATGTTGTACTGTACATTAATCAACATTAATTATAGAAGTTAATGGATAGTAAGAAATGTTTATGAAAATATGTGTCTTTAATGGGGAGGATTTCATTTGAAAGATAACTCACTTCTCTACTTATTAAAATAAAGAATACTTACTTACTTTAGTATAGTACATTATAGATAATGAGTCAGTACTGACTTCATCGACTACATGTACTTAGTGGGCCTTATTGTATCACGATGTACTGATGCAGATGAATCGACACTATTAATATGTATTATATATTACCATATATAGTAAATAAAGTCGTTAAATTTGAAATTCAATCTCTTGTTTATTCTTTAGATATTTGAAAATGTCATGTTTGATGGCTTTGGTGAGTTTCTTCTTTTTAGTCTTCGGTTGATTTTTATATAAAAACCATTATAATACATGTTATGTAAACATTAATATTAACGTACTTTTTCGGCTTTTATAATAAAAAAAAATAAACAACAACAACAAAAAAGTATAACATTGAAAAATTTCCCCACAAGAAAACATTGTCAACCTCGGTTTTTCTCTCCCCTTCCCCCAAACTTCGTACAGGTATGTTAAATATGCCGATACTTTAATACAAAGAATGCTTTTATTTTCTACCCAGGATGCTGGTTGGTGCACCGTTGTTTTCAGAATTACTCATAGCATTATAAAATATAGCCTGGTGCCATATATCGTTGTGAAAATAAAACACACCAGATTATTTTTTTCAGCCATCAGGAGCTGTACAAGGATTAATATCAGGGCAGCTGGTAAGTCAACCTCCACCCTCCTCCTCATTCCCCGAATGTTTGTAATTTGTCAATTTTAATTCGTCTGGACAAATAGGTTCATGCTAGCTTTCCGATCGGAGTCTGGTTTTATTTTTTATTTTTTTTTTTTTAATTTTTTTTTATAAACTTTTTTGTCTTGCTGTGTTAATCTTTTATGTTTCTGACCTTTATCAAAAATGTAATAAAAATATAGGACATTGTGATGAAATAAATACTTCGAATTATGCAAATATATATTTTATAGATTTAAATTATTGTGAGAGTTACATATGTTTTTGTAACTTTATATGTTATCGTTACATTAATTTTAAGAGAGTGCATTCCCAAAATTTTTACAACAAAGCATCTAATTTGGATGAAAACCAGGGCATTTTCGGTTTGAAAATGCTGATAAAATAACCGGCCTTTCAATGCTGAGACCATTGTTTAAACAGGTTGACTCAGAGATCTATAAAATAAAAAGTTAAAAACCTAGTGGTATGTGTCTCATATTTCATATCTGTGTCACAAAAAAGCGAATTACTTAACTTTTTTGTTGTATTTAGCACTAAGATTTTTTTCCTCCTCTTCATACACGTAAAATTTTTGCTTTAATGCTATTATTTTTCTGATAAAAATCCGAATTACCATAAACTATGCAAACAATTTCAGCATATCTTAATTACAGGGCAAAATTTTTACCAAAATGAACTTTAAACTTGACAATTCAAGGGAGGAAAAAAAACTAACTATATATCTCATTGAGAGTTACCTCGCTTATCAGAGGGTAACAGAACCTTAAGGAAGATCTCAGTCATTTTTGATGTGTGCATGAAAGGATGAGAATGTTGTCCAATGCACGTACATGACAGCGACTATGTTCGACTTAAAGTTCATTGATACTCTGATAAGAGAGATAACTCTTAATGACACAAATGTGTATTATTTCTTTATAAATTTGTTAAGTTTAAGTGCCTTTTTTGTCAAATTTTGCCCTGCAAGCCATGCTATAAATGTTTGTATTTTATTCAGCATACACATTTCCTCTGACAAAAGTTAAAGAAAAATTTCATATGAGTGAGCAGAGGATTAATGAACCTTAATTCAAAATTAAGTTTTTTTTTTTGCTCAAGGTAAATTAGGATTGTGGTTAATAAACGTTAGTTTATATCTTGCTGAACACAGCATACATTTTAATCTCATCGCAGCTGAGTTAGAGGGAATGTATTAATGCGTTTGTCTGTGTGAGCTACAGTTTGTCCTTGTGCAAAACGGAAGTGACGTAATTTGCATCGGGATCAATGTGGAATGCTGCCTTGATTTAAAAATGCTTTTTACGAGGGGGTGTTCCGCTTTAAGGTGCCCTTGTACTGTTTTTTTTTTAATTTTTGCTTTGTATTTTACAGGCTTGTTCGCCGATGTGGAAGGAAGCAGTGGCAAACGATGTATACTTTGCCTACGGCAAATGCAGTGACGTACCCCTGAACGGTCTTAACACGAATAATAACAAGCTATTTGCCGTACCCAGTAACCTCCGGATTCTAAATGGTCGGATACATTATGTTGCGGCCGAGTTCGGCTTTAGCAGCAGCATACGGTCGGGGGTAAGGATCGAGGGAGGGGGAATCTCAATCAATTAGTATAAACTAGTAGTGATAAGTACAGTAAAGCACGGATTTCATTGTTCAAACAGACGTATAGTAATTCATATTGAATTTAAAGAAATATATTCATGCCTAAGCCGAAGGGTTGAAAGTCGTTGTGTGAGGGTGTGTATATGTGTGTGTTCCTATTTGTATCGTTATGAGTATTGATGAATAGTGATAGTATGCATTCATAAAAACTAAAAAGGTTAAGAAATGAGTAGCTTAAGGACCCTACATGTAAATGTACATTAACATATGCTAGGAATGGGAAGTGGCGAACCGTGCATCCACTGTGCCATTTTGAAACTTGTTGCATTATTTAATTATATCGATTGTGATAATGCGCAATGGTTCAAACTTTAAAAAAATCTTAATTCTACTCATTCTATTTCAAATTAGACCCTGTTACTTTCCCGTAGATTTTTGTAGCGGTCTAAATGAGCGGATCAAATTTCAAGTTCATTTAGTCCTTCAAAATCATTTAAAATATACGGTACATGGGGACAATGAAAAATATTTACAGCATATAAAATTAGGTCAGAGGTACAAGAATATGATATGTACATAATCAGAAAATAAAGTGAGAGAGGGGGAAAAAGGAAAAAGAAAAATACATATTAATACATATAATAATGGAATAAATTGGGAAAAATTCAAGGAAGACAGACTAAATTATATATTTTTAATATAAATGTACAGAGTTTTTTTTCTAAGGATTTTTACTTTGAAGATTTTTTAAATTTTATTTTTTACAGTTTAGCAGCAATGGGCTCGTCCTAGGAACTCCAGTCGTATACGATTCCACTGGTAGGTGTTTATCTTAAAATAAATATACCGGGTATATTATAGCTTAATGCATGTAAAGTGATTTCCAAATATAATAAAGATTATAAAATCACTTTGAGTAAAAATGAATAATGTATTAATGAAGAACAATTGATTAGTTATCGTACAAAATCAGGGATCCCTCACAAGTTGGTCTGCACCCAGTCTCCTCACCAAAGGGCGCGCTCCGCTTACACACGTATTGGAGCGGAGCGTAGAACGCCCTCTGATGAGAGAAGGGGCCTGCAAATAGCCACCCAGCTTGGCGGAAACTCCGGAAAAGAAAAGAGAGATAGATGGGTTTCCGAGACCGATCTCAATTACAATATATAACACCCAACCAGATACACTACACAAAGCAAAGGAATTTGATACCAACCTTCTCAACCTAGTGACTTTTATAAAAGGGAAAAGTATAAAGTATTTGAGTAATTGACAAAAAAATATACATATATTGATGATTTTTTAGTTATTTATGTTAAAAATAAAAGTCATTTCAACGACACATACGAGGTCAGATTTATACAATAATATTCACGGAAATTCTAAATACTTCGGTGCAGATAAAAATTCTGCGAAAAACATATAAGAGGATTCTCAATAAAAGAAACTGTATCATTAATAGCAGATCGAGGGTCAACAATTGATGTAGACTGTAAATGGAGGATTTATATAAAAGTCCACATTTTTATTAAAAAAATAAACGAAATTTTCTTTGAACCCCTGTTCACACAACTACAGCACACACACGTACAAAATAACCAAGTATTGTTTTTTTATATATACAGGTGGATTCGTTTTTTTTATACAGGTGGGTTCGTTTTTTTTTTACAGGTGGGTTCATTTTTTACCAGGAAGGCTCTGTTCCAAACGTCTGGACGTCGGCACGATATAACATCCAGGAGAATGGAGCTGTAGACAATCTCGGCTCAATGTTCAGAGCGGGGGCATATTTAGGTAACGAATAAAATTGCACATTTTGGACTTGATCCACGTCCAAGGGAGATAATTCTTTCTGGCACTGTTTGCACAAAAATGTTTGAGAGAAGAGACGGAAGAAACTAATAAACAATCAGTCTAATTTTAAAAATTAGATGTTACGAATTCGCTACCGCTTCTCAAATGTTTGGGTTTGAGAAGCGGTGGCGAATTCGGAACATCTAATTTTAATTAGACTGATAAACAATGGATTTCTTTTCTGATAAACTATGTATCATCTTTCTACAACAGTGGTGATATGAATTTTTTTAAGGAATGTAACTTTCTATTATTTTGGTTTCATGATGTGATCAATCGATTTGCTTGCGTGATAATTTGCATTAACTGCGAAGTAAAATCAAACAGTTGTTCAACCGCACTGATTATTATTCTGAAAATTTCAAAATGCAGAAGACTTTTGACCATGAAAAAAAAAATTTTAGAATAAGAAATATTATTAAAATTGTATTTTATTTATTGTTTTTTACCCTGCCCAGAGAAATACCGGTATTGTTTTATTGCTAGACATTATAAGGACAACCTCTCCCTTTAAATTGCAGGTTACTCTATCGGGGCGGGAATATTTGGAACTGCCACCAGTCCGTCAAGACTTTTGACCATGAAAAAAAAAATTTTAGAATAAGAAATATTATTAAAATTGTATTCTATTTATTGTTTTTTACCCTGCCCAGAGAAATACCGGTATTGTTTTATTGCTAGACATTATAAGGACAACCTCTCCCTTTAAATTGCAGGTTACTCTATCGGGGCGGGAATATTTGGAACTGCCACCAGTCCGTCGGCCCCTCAGATAGCCCTGGGGGCCCCAGGATTTGCCAACAATGAGGGAACCATAGGAGCTGTAAGTTAATGCAATATGAACGGTCAGATTCTTAATAGTTTTTTACTGTCGTGTATTGGTAAAATTATTGTGGTTCTCATCTCGTATGAAATGTTATGGATGTTTAGACAAGGGAAAGGAACGGAACCTTTACGGGTTTGTGTATACGAGTTGACTGAACACCTTAAGGCACGGAACTTTTGGTTGAAAAGTTTTTCTGCAACCCTACAGTTTGTAAGATTGATCCCCAAGAAGTTAAGGAACTTCCGAGGGATCAATCTCCTTAACAATGGGCATACAGGAAAACTTGTCAACCAAAAGTTATTCCTTTTTAAGTGTCGTAATGCGGATTTATGATATTTATAGCCAAAATAAAAATTTTCAATTTTTGTACTGTAAATTTATAGTCCATTTGAGATATTATATCCCAAACGGACTATTATATCCCATTTGGGCGATTGGTCCCAACGTGTTAAGGCACGGAACCTTTATATATTACGGGTTTATGTACAAGTTGACTGGACATCCTACGGAACGTAACTTTTACAGGTTCATGAACCTAGTTGATTGAGCACCGTAAGGCACGGGACCTTTACAGATTTGTGAAAAGCTGTACTAGTTCCACGAATGAAGGACATGGACATGAAATCTAACTATGAAATGTAAGGTATTCTTGTCGTTTCTTGGACATAAAATACCGTCTGCAGGCACGGAATCCATATCCCAGAAAGACAGTTTCAAACTGCTAAGAGTTTAATAGATCTGAATGATTGTGGGATGTGTTTTGCTTTAAACCATTAATTTAAATCTCCCGGTCTTTTACAGAGCATGCTCATTCATAAACGTTCATTGTTCAAATTCAATTGTAGGCATTAATTATCTTGAGGTAGATTGTGTCCTTTATTATGTGTCATTTCTAAGCCTTGCAGACTGCTGTATGCGATGCATAACTTACACCTTACAAAATATGTGCATAATTTACTTTAAAATGAGCGAGTGTTGTTACTTACTGCGCATCAGGAAAACCTCTGGCCTTTCACAAAAAATTCTGTGAAAGGCCAGAGGTGTTCCGGTTGACTTACCCTGATAGCGCTCTCAAGCGCTAGCAACCGTGTTAGTGCATATTTCTTGAATATGCTCAGCTTCCCGGGCATTCTGGGAAAACTTAACTGTCTAGCTGTCTGTGAAAACGACTATAGACAGATTGTACTATAACAATTTCGTTGTGTCATCTTTTCTGTTTGATTCTGAAGTTTGTTTTTTTATTGTGTAACTTTCACTTTAAAGTTAACTATATACTGAACACAACAAAACTTAAAGGTCATATAATGCCAAGACATCTTGCGAGTTGTACCACCTGACACCTTCCTGGATAATACTGGTTCCACCAACCTCATAAATCAAAGTACTGAAAGCACTCATGGGAGTTGAACATGGTGTAAATAAAATCTTTGATCGGGAGGTTAAGTGAGTGAACAGTATTACATGTATTAATTATTATTATGTCTGTTTTTTCAAATACAGACAACTGTTTCACATTTTTTGAGTTGGAACAATCTTTATCGAGAAAGACATTCAGAGACATTGAACAGCAAAAAAAAATGCATGGGCCATAATGCTTGCCTGCCTACATTAGTCCTTTTTATACCCCCTGCTTGAAAAGCGGGAGGGAATTTATTAATCGTGATTTCTGTCCATCTATTTGTTACACTATAGGTATACCCATCTCTTATCCGCAACTCCTCTAACACCACTGAACAAAATTTTCATAGAACCTTTATTACATATTGCCGTAGTGCTTCTATTACTTTTTCATCCTACACATATTTTGGGTTTCCCATTGCAAAACATGCACACTGCCATTATATTCATATTAGACGCGTTGATCATTTATATCACTGCTCACAGTCTTCAAATTTGTAATATTTTGCACCTTTACCCATGCGTTATGAAAATTTCAGTTTTGCAGGAATAATATCAATGTTGATAAAATGTGGATTTTAACACAGCATCCTTTTAAGACCTAACAGGTTTGTTGTATAAAACTTCTCTGTGAATAAAAATGTATTTCAATTACACGAACATTATACATGGAGTACGTCAGAACTTAATCTTTTTTAATATTGTGAAGAAAAAGGCAATACCAAGTTAAAAGCAAATATTTATTGACAAAACATAAAAACTGGTATATGCGAGAGATTGTGTGGGTACATATTAGCTGGTATGTAAATGAGGTTTTTCTTTTATTAAATATATATACTTCATTTTGTTGTTTTTAATCGCGATTTTACGAAAACATCGGTGTCCGTTTTTGGTTTTAATATTTATAACAGAGTACTAGTTTTACCGCCTTTGGCAGGCGATACTGCTGATTAAGTAATAAATACGCATGTTTACTAAAGTTTTTATGTACTAACAAATTCAATTAAACCAAGAAAATGTTCATGAAAAGTTTGAATATGACTAAATTTAACGTTTGCCGTCAGTATGTAGAGTTGTCGTTCGTATCTCTTTCATTGTATGACGCTACACTAAAAATAAGTTCCATTACGAAAAACTTTCATGGTTCTTTATAATTTAGTTTTACATATGTACTTTGAACGAATTCTAATATTCAAAATAAGATTACTTTATCATTTCATTTACTTACATTATTGAAATTAGATTAATCCAGGAGAAAATGACATGAACTATTTGTCGCGGATGTTTATGCATGTTTTCTGTTGAATATCATCGGAGTAAATCAGCCGACACAGTAGCCTCGCTTTCGTCTCTATGTAATCAACACAAATTACTGCGCATGTTAAATACGTGATGACCATGGGAGATTGAACATAGTTCAACTCCCAAAAATAACTTTTTCCTTTCAAAGTTTGTTGAACAAGACACGATAAGCGATAGATAAAATGCAGTTTCACATTAATACAATTTTAATTCTGTAAAACACACTTCACAAAAACTCATAACTATCAAACTCCAGCCTCATTAAACATTAACTGCAGATCTGTAGCGTTATGGTTTTGATATATTTGTCTTTTACCATAACGCTACATCTTCGCTAGCCAAGTGTCCGATTC